>NC_139642.1:65614097-65621597 GCF_964638095.1 Poromitra crassiceps
AGTCCACTGGTCTGACATGTCTCACCTCAGTACATGAGAGTCCACTGGTCTGACATGTCTCACCTCAGTGCATGAGAGTCCACTGGTCTGACGTGTCTCACCTCAGTACATGAGAGTCCACTGGTCTGACATGTCCTCACCTCAGTGCATGAGAGTCCACTGGTCTGACGTGTCTTACCTCAGTATTCTCTGCTATAGTTCACTTCAGTACATAAGAGTCCACTGGTCTGACATATCTCACCTCAGTATTCTCTGCTATAGGTTCACTTCAGTACATGAGAGGTCACATGGTCTGACATGTCTCACCTCAGTATTCTCTGCTATAGGTTCACTTCAGTACATAAGAGTCCACTGGTCTGACATGTCTCACCTCAGTGCATGAGAGTCCACTGGTCTGACATGTCTCACCTCAGTACATGAGAGTCCACTGGTCTGACATGTCTCACCTCAGTACATGAGAGTCCACTGGTCTGACATGTCTCACCTCAGTACATGAGAGTCCACTGGTCTGAAGTGTCTCACCTCAGTATTCTCTGCTATAGGTTAACCTTCAGTACATAAGAGTCCACTGGTCTGACATGTCTTCACCTCAGTACATGAGAGTCCACTGGTCTGACATGTCTCGACCTCAGTACATGAGAGTCCACTGGTCTGACATGTCTCGACAGTCTCACCTCAGTACATGAGAGTCCACTGGTCTGACATGTCTCACCTCAGTACATGAGAGTCCACTGGTCTGACATGTCTCACCTCAGTACATGAGAGTCCACTGGTCTGACATGTCTCACCTCAGTACATGAGAGTCCACTGGTCTGACATGTCTCACCTCAGTACATGAGAGTCCACTGGTCTGACATGTCTCACCTCAGTACATGAGAGTCCACTGGTCTGACATGTCTCACCTCAGTACATGAGAGTCCACTGGTCTGACATGTCTCACCTCAGTACATGAGAGTCCACTGGTCTGACATGTCTCACCTCAGTACATGAGAGTCCACTGGTCTGACATGTCTCACCTCAGTACATGAGAGTCCACTGGTCTGAAGTGTCTCACCTCAGTACATGAGAGTCCACTGGTCTGACATGTCTCACCTCAGTGCATGAGAGTCCACTGGTCTGACATGTCTCACCTCAGTGCATGAGAGTCCACTGGTCTGACGTGTCTCACCTCAGTACATGAGAGTCACCTAGTGTCTGACATGTCTCACCTCAGTACATGAGAGTCCACTGGTCTGACATGTCTCACCTCAGTGCATGAGAGTCCACTGGTCTGACGTGTCTCACCTCAGTACATGAGAGTCCACTGGTCTGACATGTCTCACCTCAGTGCATGGAGAGTCCACTGGTCTGACGTGTCTTACCTCAGTATTCTCTGCTATAGGTTCACTTCAGTACATAAGAGTCCACTGGTCTGACATATCTCACCTCAGTATTCTCTGCTATAGGTTCACTTCAGTACATGAGAGTCCACTGGTCTGACATGTCTCACCTCAGTATTCTCTGCTATAGGTTCACTTCAGTACATGAGAGTCCACTGGTCTGACGTGTCTCACCTCAGTATTCTCTGCTATAGGTTCACTTCAGTGCATGAGAGTCCACTGGTCTGACGTGTCTCACCTCAGTATTCTCTGCTATAGGTTCACCTCAGTACATAAGAGTCCACTGGTCTGACATGTCTCACCTCAGTATTCTCTGCTATAGGTTCACTCAGTACATGAGAGTCCACTGGTCTGACGTGTCTCACCTCAGTATTCTCTGCTATAGGTTCACTTCAGTGCATAAGAGTCCACTGGTCTGACATGTCTCACCTCAGTGCATGAGAGTCCACTGGTCTGACATGTCTCAACCTCAGTGCATGAGAGTCCACTGGTCTGACATGTCTCACCTCAGTACATGAGAGTCCACTGGTCTGACGTGTCTCACCTCAGTGCATGAGAGTCCACTGGTCTGACGTGTCTCACTTCAGTATTCTCTGCTATAGGTTCACTTCAGTACATAAGAGTCCACTGGTCTGACATGTCTCACTTCAGTGCATGAGAGTCCACTGGTCTGACATGTCTCACTTCAGTACATAAGAGTCCACTGGTCTGACATGTCTCACCTCAGTACATAAGAGTCCACTGGTCTGACATGTCTCACTTCAGTACATAAGAGTCCACTGGTCTGACGTGTCTCACCTCAGTACATGAGAGTCCACTGGTCTGACATGTCTCACCTCAGTACATAAGAGTCCACTGGTCTGACATGTCTCACCTCAGTGCATGAGAGTCCACTGGTCTGACATGTCTCACCTCAGTGCATGAGAGTCCACTGGTCTGACATGTCTCACCTCAGTGCATGAGAGTCCACTGGTCTGACATGTCTCACCTCAGTACATAAGAGTCCACTGGTCTGACATGTCTCACCTCAGTACATGAGAGTCCACTGGTCTGACATGTCTCACCTCAGTACATGAGAGTCCACTGGTCTGACATGTCTCACCTCAGTGCATGAGAGTCCACTGGTCTGACATGTCTCACCTCAGTACATGAGAGTCCACTGGTCTGACATGTCTCACCTCAGTGCATGAGAGTCCACTGGTCTGACATGTCTCACTTCAGTGCATGAGAGTCCACTGGTCTGACATGTCTCACTTCAGTATTCTCTGCTATAGGTTCACTTCAGTACATAAGAGTCCACTGGTCTGACATGTCTCACTTCAGTGCATGAGAGTCCACTGGTCTGACATGTCTCACCTCAGTACATGAGAGTCCACTGGTCTGACATGTCTCACCTCAGTACATGAGAGTCCACTGGTCTGACATGTCTCACCTCAGTGCATGAGAGTCCACTGGTCTGACGTGTCTCACCTCAGTACATGAGAGTCCACTGGTCTGACATGTCTCACCTCAGTACATAAGAGTCCACTGGTCTGACATGTCTCACCTCAGTACATGAGAGTCCACTGGTCTGACATGTCTCACCTCAGTACATAAGAGTCCACTGGTCTGACATGTCTCACTTCAGTACATAAGAGTCCACTGGTCTGACGTGTCTCACCTCAGTGCATAAGAGTCCACTGGTCTGACGTGTCTCACCTCAGTGCATGAGAGTCCACTGGTCTGACGTGTCTCACCTCAGTATTCTCTGCTATAGGTTCACTTCAGTACATGAGAGTCCACTGGTCTGACGTGTCTCACCTCAGTATTCTCTGCTATAGGTTCACTTCAGTACATGAGAGTCCACTGGTCTGACGTGTCTCACCTCAGTATTCTCTGCTATAGGTTCACTTCAGTGCATGAGCCGGCAGGCTCTCAGCAGGCAGTCAGGAGACTAATAATGTTTCATAGAGGCTTGGTGTGAAAGGAAGGGTTGTAAAAAGAGAGCTTTTGGCTGAGTCTAAGTGATTGATCATAAGACTCAGCATGGGATGACACATATAGGCTGGGTTCTGTTGCTGTTGTTTTGCAGCTCAGTCTTACAGGGACTGTATGGACAGCATGCTGCGAGGGAGACAAAGAAAACAAGTTGTTGTTATCAACATCTGGCTGGAAGTGAGCTATTCTGCTGGAACAATGGAGATGATGTCTAATTATATGCGTACATATTTGGAGGGGTGTGGATGTGTGTCTGTGTGAAGGATGTGTGTGTGCGTGTGTGTGTGTGTGTGTGTTTCTGTGTGTGTGTGTGTGTGTGTGTTTCTGTGTGTGTGTGTGTGTGTGTGTGTGTGTGTGTGTGTTTCTGTGTGTGTGTGTGTGTGTGTGTGTGTGTGTGTGTGTGTGTGTGTGTGCCACTGAAAACAGGGCAAATCACTGCTGTCATGTGAAACTTGCTTCTCACTTTGTTTTGCAGATTTACACATTTTAATTGGGTTAGGGTTAGACCCTGCATGCATGGCTCCTCTGAGGGGAAAGGACTGCATGCATGGCTCCTCTGAGGGAAAGGACTGCATGCATGGCTCCTCTGAGGGGAAAGGACTGCATGCATGGCTCCTCTGAGGGAAAGGACTGCATGCATGGCTCCTCTGAGGGAAAGGACTGCATGCATGGCTCCTCTGAGGGGAAAGGACTGCATGCATGGCTCCTCTGAGGGGAAAGGACTGCATGCATGGCTCCTCTGAGGGGAAAGGACTGCATGCATGGCTCCTCTGAGGGGAAAGGACTGCATGCATGGCTCCTCTGAGGGGAAAGGACTGCATGCATGGCTCCTCTGAGGGGAAAGGACTGCATGCATGGCTCCTCTGAGGGGAAAGGACTGCATGCATGGCTCCTCTGAGGGGAAGTCCAGAACATTTTCTACAACGCTTGAGCTTATGAAGCACGTTCAGAACCAAAATGGATCATGTCAAAAACGCATGTTCGAGACTGACAAGTTGGACAGGAGATATAGGAGACTTTCATCAGAGATGAATGACATGGGTTTTCCTTTGAAGAACCCCCCCCGCTCCATCCCCAGCCCATCTCTTCAACGTATTCTCATGATAAGTTCATGTGATCGTTCTTACAAAAACACTTGTCCTTCAGTTTCTTGCATCATCCTACGAATGTCCAACACGTTCAGGCCGAGCTGGGCTCAGTGTCGAGAGAAACACACCCGCAGTACGAAGGCTGTTTGCGAGGGGGAGACAACGACAAGAGATTTCATATCATCTGCGCTAAAAGGCCGAGTGTTGGCAAAGCCATGCGTCTCGCCTCGTTAGCTCCCTACCGCTCACACGCCCGCCAACGCATGTTTCAGCCCTGAGTCATGTGGAAGATGAAGGTTTGCCCTCCTCCTCCTCCCTTCCATCCCTCCCTCATCTGGTCATTCCTCCACTGCAAGTTTAGACGTTTCATTCAAAGCGCAGATATAGAACTCAGTACCGTCGTTCAACTGACTTTTAACAGGGACGCGTGGGATCGTAAAGGGTGTGTGTGTGTGTGTGTGTGTGTGTGTGTGTGTGAGTGTGTGTTCATGTGTGTGTGTGTGTGTGTGTGTGTGTGTGTGTGTGTGTGCGTGTGTGTGTGTGTGATGCCGTTCAATGGGTTATTGTAACAAGTCCAGGAAGTGTAAAAGGATCAGTGACGTTAAATGGCCAACGGGGTTAACTATCAGATTCCCTTAAGACAAGTCCAGGCAATTAGAGAGAAACAAGACAAGAGGGGCACACACACACACACACACACACACACACACACACACACACACACATACATACACACACACACACACCCACACACACACGCACATACACACACACACACACACACACACACACACACACACACACACATACATACACACACATACACACACACACACACACACGCACATACACACACACACACACATGCATACATGCAAACACCGCACATGAACACAGAAACATGCACCACACACAAACGCCGCCGCCACAAGCTTCTCACTTCATCGCCCTGCGGCCTTGTTAAAAGGCAGTTTGCAGCGTGCAGTAAAGCAGGTCTATGAGTTGCCGTGGCGATCAGGTAACAGATTGTCAGGGCTGTTTTCCGTTGCCCGTGAGTGTAGGAGTGTTTTCACCGCCCTGTCAGAGGCCACGCCTCCACTGGAGCGTGAACGAGGGGAGTCTTCTCTCTCTCTCTCTCTCTCTTCCCACCTCTCTCTGCCTCTCTCTCTCCCCACCTCTCTCTCTATTCCCCCTCTTTCTGTTTCGCCTCTTCTTTGCCATCAGTTCCCTCCCTGCCAGACGTGCCCTATCTCCATGCAGTATCTGTTCTTCCTCTCTCTCTCTCTCTCTCTCTCTCTCTCTCTCTCTCTCTCTGTCTCCTCCTCTCTCTCTTCCTCTCTCTCTCTCCGTCTCCTCCTCTCTCTCTCTTCCTCTCTCTCTCTGTCTCCTCTCTCTCTTCCTCTCTCTCTCTCCGTCTCCTCCTCTCTCTCTCTGTCTCCGCTCTCTGTTCTTCTCTCTCTCTCCGTCTCCTCCTCTCTCTCTCTGTCTCCTCTCTTCCTCTCTCTCTCTTTCTGTCTCCTCCTCTCTCTCTTCCTCTCTCTCTCTGTCTCCTCCTCTCTCTCTTCCTCTCTCTCTCTCTCTCTCTCTCAGCCCGAGCGCCCCCGGCCACATTATTAATCTATCACACTCCCCCTCTCATTCTCTATTTACGTTGTCATCGTGCTTCCTCTGCTTCTCCTCTTTTCCTTTCTTTTCTCTCTGTTTTCATTTGCAGCCTCGCGAACAGTGTCTGTTTTTCATTTTAAACTTCCGACGGAGTTTTAATTCAGTTTCCAGGGGGAGGAGGAGGAGAGGCAGGAGGAGGAGAGGCAGGGGAGGAGAGGCAGGGGAGGAGAGGCAGGAGGAGGAGAGGCAGGAGGAGGAGAGGCAGGAGGAGGAGAGGCAGGAGGAGGAGAGGCAGGGGAGGAGAGGCAGGGGAGGAGAGGCAGGAGGAGGAGAGGCAGGAGGAGGAGAGGCAGGGGAGGAGAGGCAGGGGAGGAGAGGCAGGGGAGGAGAGGCAGGGGAGGAGAGGCAGGAGGAGGAGAGGCAGGGAGGAGAGGCAGGAGGAGGAGAGGCAGGGGAGGAGAGGCAGGGGAGGAGAGGCAGGGGAGGAGAGGCAGGAGGAGGAGAGGCAGGGGAGGAGAGGCAGGAGGAGGAGAGGCAGGAGGAGGAGAGGCAGGAGGAGGAGAGGCAGGGGAGGAGAGGCAGGGGAGGAGAGGCAGGAGGAGGAGAGGCAGGAGGAGGAGAGGCAGGGGAGGAGAGGCAGGGGAGGAGAGGCAGGGGAGGAGAGGCAGGGAGGAGAGGCAGGAGGAGGAGAGGCAGGAGGAGGAGAGGCAGGGGAGGAGAGGCAGGGGAGGAGAGGCAGGGGAGGAGAGGCAGGGGAGGAGAGGCAGGGGAGGAGAGGCAGGAGGAGGAGAGGCAGGGGAGGAGAGGCAGGGGAGGAGAGGCAGGGGAGGAGAGGCAGGAGGAGGAGAGGCAGGGGAGGAGAGGCAGGAGGAGGAGAGGCAGGGGAGGAGAGGCAGGAGGAGGAGAGGCAGGAGGAGGAGAGGCAGGAGGAGGAGAGGCAGGGGAGGAGAGGCAGGAGGAGGAGAGGCAGGGGAGGAGAGGCAGGGGAGGAGAGGCAGGAGGAGGAGAGGCAGGAGGAGGAGAGGCAGGGGAGGAGAGGCAGGAGGAGGAGAGGCAGGGGAGGAGAGGCAGGAGGAGGAGAGGCAGGAGGAGGAGAGGCAGGGGAGGAGAGGCAGGAGGAGGAGAGGCAGGGGAGGAGAGGCAGGAGGAGGAGAGGCAGGAGGAGGAGAGGCAGGGGAGGAGAGGCAGGAGGAGGAGAGGCAGGAGGAGGAGAGGCAGGAGGAGGAGAGGCAGGAGGAGGAGAGGCAGGAGGAGGAGAGGCAGGGGAGGAGAGGCAGGGGAGGAGAGGCAGGGGAGGAGAGGCAGGAGGAGGAGAGGCAGGAGGAGGAGAGGCAGGAGGAGGAGAGGCAGGGGAGGAGAGGCAGGAGGAGGAGAGGCAGGAGGAGGAGAGGCAGGGGAGGAGAGGCAGGGGAGGAGAGGCAGGAGGAGGAGAGGCAGGAGGAGGAGAGGCA
>NC_139642.1:65634097-65649097 GCF_964638095.1 Poromitra crassiceps
TGTGAGCTACATTTCCACACTATTGTGTTTCTTGGCTGGGCTGTACACTCGACATTTCCTACATATGTATTTTTTCCCCCCTTTACCCACATCACTCGTTGCATTAATGCAGTGAGTGTATGTAGGGAGCAGCATTGTGAGGCCTGTCATTAATGCAGTGAGTGTATGTAGGGAGCAGCATCGTGAGGCCTGTCTTTAATGCAGTGAGTGTATGTAGGGAGCAGCATTGTGAGGCCTGTCTTTAATGCAGTGAGTGTATGTAGGGAGCAGCATCGTGAGGCCTGTCATTAATGCAGTGAGTGTATGTAGGGAGCAGCATCGTGAGGCCTGTCTTTAAAGCAGTGAGTGTATGTAGGGAGCAGCATTGTGAGGCCTGTCTTTAATGCAGTGAGTGTATGTAGGGAGCAGCATTGTGAGGCCTGTCTTTAATGCAGTGAGTGTATGTAGGGAGCAGCATTGTGAGGCCTGTCTTTAATGCAGTGAGTGTATGTAGGGAGCAGCATCGTGAGGCCTGTCTTTAATGCAGTGAGTGTATGTAGGGAGCAGCATTGTGAGGCCTGTCTTTAATGCAGTGAGTGTATGTAGGGAGCAGCATCGTGAGGCCTGTCTTTAATGCAGTGAGTGTATGTAGGGAGCAGCATTGTGAGGCCTGTCTTTAATGCAGTGAGTGTATGTAGGGAGCAGCATTGTGAGGCCTGTCTTTAATGCAGTGAGTGTATGTAGGGAGCAGCATCGTGAGGCCTGTCTTTAATGCAGTGAGTGTATGTAGGGAGCAGCATTGTGAGGCCTGTCTTTAATGCAGTGAGTGTATGTAGGGAGCAGCATTGTGAGGCCTGTCTTTAATGCAGTGAGTGTATGTAGGGAGCAGCATCGTGAGGCCTGTCTTTAATGCAGTGAGTGTATGTAGGGAGCAGCATTGTGAGGCCTGTCTTTAATGCAGTGAGTGTATGTAGGGAGCAGCATCGTGAGGCCTGTCTTTAATGCAGTGAGTGTATGTAGGGAGCAGCATTGTGAGGCCTGTCTTTAATGCAGTGAGTGTATGTAGGGAGCAGCATTGTGAGGCCTGTCTTTAATGCAGTGAGTGTATGTAGGGAGCAGCATTGTGAGGCCTGTCTTTAATGCAGTGAGTGTATGTAGGGAGCAGCATCGTGAGGCCTGTCTTTAATGCAGTGAGTGTATGTAGGGAGCAGCATTGTGAGGCCTGTCTTTAATGCAGTGAGTGTATGTAGGGAGCAGCATTGTGAGGCCTGTCTTTAATGCAGTGAGTGTATGTAGGGAGCAGCATCGTGAGGCCTGTCTTTAATGCAGTGAGTGTATGTAGGGAGCAGCATTGTGAGGCCTGTCTTTAATGCAGTGAGTGTATGTAGGGAGCAGCATTGTGAGGCCTGTCTTTAATGCAGTGAGTGTATGTAGGGAGCAGCATTGTGAGGCCTGTCTTTAATGCAGTGAGTGTATGTAGGGAGCAGCATTGTGAGGCCTGTCTTTAATGCAGTGAGTGTATGTAGGGAGCAGCATTGTGAGGCCTGTCTTTAATGCAGTGAGTGTATGTAGGGAGCAGCATTGTGAGGCCTGTCTTTAATGCAGTGAGTGTATGTAGGGAGCAGCATTGTGAGGCCTGTCTTTAATGCAGTGAGTGTATGTAGGGAGCAGCATTGTGAGGCCTGTCTTTAATGCAGTGAGTGTATGTAGGGAGCAGCATTGTGAGGCCTGTCTTTAATGCAGTGAGTGTATGTAGGGAGCAGCATCGTGAGGCCTGTCTTTAATGCAGTGAGTGTATGTAGGGAGCAGCATTGTGAGGCCTGTCTTTAATGCAGTGAGTGTATGTAGGGAGCAGCATCGTGAGGCCTGTCTTTAATGCAGTGAGTGTATGTAGGGAGCAGCATTGTGAGGCCTGTCTTTAATGCAGTGAGTGTATGTAGGGAGCAGCATTGTGAGGCCTGTCTTTAATGCAGTGAGTGTATGTAGGGAGCAGCATTGTGAGGCCTGTCTTTAATGCAGTGAGTGTATGTAGGGAGCAGCATTGTGAGGCCTGTCTTTAATGCAGTGAGTGTATGTAGGGAGCAGCATTGTGAGGCCTGTCTTTAATGCAGTGAGTGTATGTAGGGAGCAGCATTGTGAGGCCTGTCATTAATGCAGTGAGTGTATGTAGGGAGCAGCATTGTGAGGCCTGTCATTAATGCAGTGAGTGTATGTAGGGAGCAGCATTGTGAGGCCTGTCTTTAATGCAGTGAGTGTATGTAGGGAGCAGCATCGTGAGGCCTGTCTTTAATGCAGTGAGTGTATGTAGGGAGCAGCATCGTGAGGCCTGTCTTTAATGCAGTGAGTGTATGTAGGGAGCAGCATTGTGAGGCCTGTCTTTAATGCAGTGAGTGTATGTAGGGAGCAGCATTGTGAGGCCTGTCTTTAATGCAGTGATTGTATGTAGGGAGCAGCATTGTGAGGCCTGTCTTTAATGCAGTGAGTGTATGTAGGGAGCAGCATTGTGAGGCCTGTCTTTAATGCAGTGAGTGTATGTAGGGAGCAGCATTGTGAGGCCTGTCTTTAATGCAGTGAGTGTATGTAGGGAGCAGCATTGTGAGGCCTGTCTTTAAAGCAGTGAGTGTATGTAGGGAGCAGCATCGTGAGGCCTGTCTTTAATGCAGTGAGTGTATGTAGGGAGCAGCATTGTGAGGCCTGTCTTTAATGCAGTGAGTGTATGTAGGGAGCAGCATTGTGAGGCCTGTCTTTAATGCAGTGAGTGTATGTAGGGAGCAGCATTGTGAGGCCTGTCTTTAATGCAGTGAGTGTATGTAGGGAGCAGCATTGTGAGGCCTGTCTTTAATGCAGTGAGTGTATGTAGGGAGCAGCATCGTGAGGCCTGTCTTTAATGCAGTGAGTGTATGTAGGGAGCAGCATCGTGAGGCCTGTCTTTAATGCAGTGAGTGTATGTAGGGAGCAGCATTGTGAGGCCTGTCTTTAATGCAGTGAGTGTATGTAGGGAGCAGCATCGTGAGGCCTGTCTTTAATGCAGTGAGTGTATGTAGGGAGCAGCATCGTGAGGCCTGTCTTTAATGCAGTGAGTGTATGTAGGGAGCAGCATTGTGAGGCCTGTCTTTAATGCAGTGAGTGTATGTAGGGAGCAGCATCGTGAGGCCTGTCCAAACGACTGGTGCAAAGATTAACTAGCGCTGAGAAGAAGTGCGCTGAAAGACAGGAAGTGAACAAGAGAATTGCCGGCAACAACAACAGAGCGCGCGGTGGAAGAATGAGCCGACGTGTGAGGGAGAAGCAGCCGTCGGCCCGGATGTGCAAAGGATGATCATGTCATAACCTGTGTCATGACATGATGACATGCTGGCACATGACATGATGACATGCTGGCACATGACATGATGACTAGGGCTGGGACGGATCACGGATAATCCGTGACCCGTACGGATCAGCCCCCACGGTTCGGCACACGGTTCGGAACGTCTTGGTCCGCGGACCCCCCCCCCCCCTCCCCCCTTTCGTTTCATTTAACGTTTAACGTTAGTGTATGAGAACGCCTGCAGCGCAGCCAGACACAGACAGGCATCATCATGGCAAGCACAAGTGAGCTTCCTCATCCCTTCGCTGTAAAGTCTCTCTGAAGGCTGTGGCTAGTGGCTACTAAAGACAGCAAACTTATTTCAACACCTCTGAAAAAGCACAGGAATGCGAGCAGCATGTTGCGCGCTGCACAAGATAGCACGAGCCACAACACGCACACACACACACACACACGCGCACACGTTTCACGAACACATTATCACCGGACGGTGAAATGTTGCCTTGAACGCATAACAACAAAACAACACGTGGGGCCACCGAGTAGCTTAACGTAGCATCAACGTTATGTTTCCAGACTCACCCGGTCTGGTCTGTAGTACCCGTGTCATGTGACTACGTTAGCAAGCAACAGGCAGGAAGTTAGGCGCAGTGCCACCTAAAACAGGAAGTTGGGTTGTTTTGCCTTCAGAGTAAAAGCATAAATTGTGTCATGAGAAAAAAAATATTTTTTGAGCTGTGCAGGGCAACAAATGGTTAGAGAAGTATAATAGTATTAAAAATTCAAATCGAAAATCTAATTTTGAGAGAAAAAATCTGATATAGCCTATTTATTTATTTTTTGCTGATCCGAAAAATCCGTGATCCGTGGCTCAAAATCCGTCACGCGATCCGATCCGTGGGTTTTCTGATCCGTCCCAGCCCTAATGATGACATGCTGGCACATGACATGATGACATGCTGGCACATGACATGATGACACGCGTGTCATAACCTGTGTCATGACATTATGACATGATGACATGCTGGCAGCAGGGCATGATGGGATCAGTGTCAGCAGCACACGCGAGCAGTGAAGCTAGACATGCCTGTTATGGGGCACCATTTTGTTGTCTGTTTGTTGTACTTTTCTTCTCCATGCCGAGAGCAATGGAGTTCTGCCATCTACAAGATCAGCAGTAAACATCTCGCTGGGTTGCTCTTGTTGTGCTGCTACTGTATCACTATTGCTCTCTCCACCAAGTTCAGACATGTTTCCTGGGCGTTGTAGAAAGGCATTCTGGGTAATGTAGGAAATCATTAACTGAAGTATCCACCTTATTTTTGAATGCCCGACTGTAAAAAATAATTGTGGGTACAAGGTCCGGTTTAACGTGACTTATTGTTGCAGCTTGCCATTTCCTTTGTTATACTCGGCTGCAGACCCGAATTATAAACCGGAAACTGGAGGACGTTATAAAAGTTATAAATATAGTCACGTTATAAACAACTAACCAACGCTGGGGGTCCGGATGGGAACAGTGTTCGAAATCGTTAAAAGTTAAATCAATTTGGTCATTCAGTGGCGTTTTACTGCCATGTAAAGTAACTATTACGCTAGCCGCTAGCATTAGCCACAGTAGCCGACTACCCACAATGCATTACGTTATCCCAGCACCCAAACGACACGGCTGTAGAGCAGAATGGTTCTGCTGTAAAATCCTCATAGACGTTTTTTTTGTCAAGTTAAAACCATAGACTGTAAAACAGTCTATTACACCGGAAGCGGAAGAAGAAGCACCCATCAGGCATCATGGCAGCTAGAAATAAGGTGGATAGGTTGAAGGAAAGTATAGATACATGTACAGCACCAAAAAAAACTACAATACTACAAACTCTGCTCTTGCACGTTGTATTTTTCCACTATGCTTGTCCCATATAATTTTGTTCAGAAACATTATCTGGAAAGTCCTCTGAGACATAAAAGGACAATACAATGTATATAAACAAATTCAAAACAACCCCTGCAATGCATTGAACATCACAGATTGATGCAACGGGTTCTCATTTCCACCGCGTCAATATATTATTTCTGTTTGCATTTAAGCTACTTCACTGGACATTGAATAGCTTGTAGTGCCTCCTGTGCTGTAGCTAAGAGAGCAGTCACTTGTTTCTTCTGTATACATCTCCCATTTTTAGATACCTTTGTAGTGGAGGTTGTTGATATCCCCGCTGGCTGGAGAATGGCATAGGAAAAAGATCCATATTCTCTCATGCACGAGTCCACATTGTGCCTGTGTGTGTTTGTGCAGATAGTGAGTGGCAGAGATGACAGCACGGCCTGGCTTCTGTCAGCAACAAATGGAGCGAGGTCAAGGTTCACCCAGGAAGTAGAGAGTGATGCTGTCAGTGAGATGGAAGCACAAACAAAGACAGACAGGGGGCAGAGATGAAAGGAGACGAGAGAGATTGATGGAGGCGTGTGATGCTGACCACAAAAAAAAAAAGCTCTCTGAACACGAAAGGCAAGACAGCGGTTGAGGGAGATTTGGCGATTGCTAGAAGAATGCTACAAAACTGGCATGGAATATAACTATGTGTGTGTTGAGACTAGTGATGGCTATTGTGGACATGCATTGATAGACTCGAGTCAGACCCGCATCACAGTTTTAATTGCGTGATACTTGAAGAGAAGACTTGAGACGTGGCAACATCTAGGTGACTTGAACATATTTTGAAAGTCTTGACTTGAGATCTTGTGTTTCCCGGTGTTTGTGTACTAATAACCAATTTTCAATACACTATACAGAGGAGCCAATGCTATGGAACACCTATATCAATATTGCCAAATCTCTTAACTCATTTAAATCCAAGCTTACAGTATATCTCTGATGAGTCACACATAGCCCACATACATTGCACATACACCTCACACTGCCATTTTAACTCGTACTTATTTTGGCTGCACTTTTGTTTTCCTTTTTTGTTTTTTGTTTGTTGTTTTGCTGTTGCTTTTCTTTTCCTTATCTATTGTCTTCTTGTTTCTGTTATATCGTATGCTTTGTACGGATTATTATTATTATCACCCCCCCCCCCCCCCCCCGATTTTTTATCCCATTTTTATCCCCCATTAGTGCTAATTTAATTTATTTATCCTGGTTGCTACTCCACCCTCTGCCGATCTGGGGAGAGCAGAAACTGGCTCCATGCTTCCTCCGAGACATGGGCAGTTAGCCAGCCGCTTCTTTTCACCTGACAGAGGAAGCTTCACCGGTAGGACATAGCACGTGGGAGGTTCACGCTATTCCAACCAGTTCCCCTCCCTCTGAACAGGCGCCCTTAACAACCAGAGGAGGAACCACATTAGCAACCAGGATATTGCATGTTTTGGTGAAGGGGGTTCCTATATGAAGGAAACCCCCGGGATTTACGGGGAGAACATGCAAACTCCACACAGAAAGGCCCTTTTGATGACCCCACCCAGACGGTACCCCCTCATTTTGTGGAGGGTACGGATTATTATTAATATTGCTTTTCTGAGGTAGACCCCGCCCATCTGGTTTAGTCTCTCCACCCGCACGTTATTTTGTTGTTTTCATTTTGTCCTTTTCCATTTTTAAAAATGTGCAAATAAATAAATACAACAATTGTGTAAATGATTTAGATGAAAAGTGATGAGTTTTGTTCCAGCAGACGACTGAACTTAACTTCTGTTTTCTGAATTTGTATGGAATGACTGAATTTTTGTAGAGTTGAAAATGATAGAAATCAAACTCTTGATGTTGTTTAGCAAGTTTTTATCCTATTAAAACTGTATGAAAAGTCCTAGATGTTCACTTTTCTTTAAGATATTAAATTGATACTGGACTCTTGATTGGTTCTGAGAGCGGACGTCCCCGCCAAGACGTTCACTTCCTTGCAGCGTGGTCATTGTTTAAAGTCCATTTGAACGGAGTTGGAGTTGATCGATCGATACGTTTTGCAGGTGTTTTAGGTTCAGATAACATTTGGGCTAATCTCTATGAACAGATGAGACGTTGATAGAAGTCTTGGGGAGGACATATCTGCTTGTGGATACCGGAAACCCCAAAATATCACCTTTGTCCCACAGTCATATTAGTCATCAGACTGAGACTCTGGGTGCCCAGATTGGATCAGAACAAATGTGACTAATTCTGATTTGACTTGTAGTTCTACAGTACATGTTGCTGTCTCTTCAGCCATGGCTGTGCATAATAAGTACCAGATACCAGGTGACAATGTAAAAGCGTTCATGAACAGAATATAGATTGAATCACTCGTGGGTGAAATCAATTGATGATAGAGCAGCAGAAAAAAAGATCATTACTTTAAATTAAGTTAGAAGAATATATATGGTGTTGTAAACAAATTGTCAGAAGTGTGAGAAATCCCCCCCAAAATAAGGATGGATTTTAATCTGAGCGTTATAGCCCACAACATAGTGATTTGTATGGGTTGATTTTAATCTGAGCGTTATTGCCCACAACAACGTGATTTGTATGGCTTGTGAGTGGCTGTAAGTGCCGTGGGGTTTCGCCATATGTGGCTGAGAATATACCACACAAACAAAACCTGATTCATGAGAAATAGGCCGCCATAATCAATCATCTTCAAACTTGTATTTACGAGGGAACAGTGTGTGACACAGCCGAGATCAGCCAGCTGTCTGAGCAGAACACACACACATACACACACACACACACGCACGCGCACGCATGCATGCACGCGCACACACACACACACACACACACAATTATACACATGCATATGTACAGACACACGTATACACACACTGTACATGTGGATGTAAAACACACAGGCTTACTGATGTACATAACACCAGTGGTGGGTAGAGTACTGAAAAACTACTCAAGTAAGTCGTGAACCTTACCATTTAAGAAACGTACGAATAAAAATTAATAAAATTAAAAAAGTAAATAAATTACTGAAAGTAGAAGTTACTTTCCAGTTAATATTTTTTGCGTGTGCGGGCCAGTACAATTGATAGGAACAATCTCCCTCCCTCCCTCTCTCTCCCTCCCTCTCTTCCTCCCCTCCCTCCCTCCCTCCCTCTCTCTCTACCACTCTCTTCCTCCCCTCCCTCCCCCCCCCTCTCTCTATCTACCCCTCTCTTCCTCCCCTCCCTTTCTCTTTCCCCATTTCCATATCTGCCCCATGCACTGGACTAATGTGAAGTAAATTACTGGCTCAAAAATATACTTTACTGTACTTGAGCAAAGAGTAAGCGAGTGCGAACAGGCCATCAGCAGCACTCATCACCAATGATGTGCGGTATTTCCTGCCCTGCTGACACATATTCATACTACAACAACACACACACACACGCACACGCATGCACGAACGCACGCACGCACGCACGCACGCACGCACACGCACACACGCACACACACACACACACACACACACACACACACACACACACACTCGCCCCAGCTTCCCCTAACAAATATGTAGAGCGGCCCCTGGTATACAGTAGTGCTAAGTGAGGTCTTGTTGACTTAACATTGAGGGAAAGGCTGACACAGGAGTATTACTCAACAATAATACTGTGTGTGTGTGTGTGTGTGTGTGTGTGTGTGTGTGTGTGTGTGTGTGTGTGTGTGTGTGTATATGTGTGTATATGTGTGTGTATATGAGGGGAGAGGATGTGCTGCGGTGCATTCATGTGACTTTGATATGACTCCGGGGATTAACACAGTTAAACTGTACATGACCTGAGAGGAATGCATGGACTTGAACAGGTCTCCATTGAGAGAGGGCTATATACTGTATTTTACTGCATTCAGAGAGGGCTATATACTGTATTTTACTGCATTCAGAGAGGGCTATATACTGTATTTTACTGCATTTATATACTGTATTTCACTGCATTCAGAGAGGGCTATATACTGTATTTTACTGCATTTATATACTGTATTTTACTGCATTCAGAGAGGGCTATATACTGTATTTTACTGCATTTATATACTGTATTTCACTGCATTCAGAGAGGGCTATATACTGTATTTTACTGCATTTATATACTGTATTTTACTGCATTCAGAGAGGGCTATATACTGTATTTTACTGCATTTATATACTGTATTTCACTGCATTCAGAGAGGGCTATATACTGTATTTTACTGCATTTATATACTGTATTTTACTGCATTCAGAGAGGGCTATATACTGTATTTTACTGCATTTATATACTGTATTTCACTGCATTCAGAGAGGGCTATATACTGTATTTAACTACAATTATATACTGTATTTCACCGCATTCAGAGAGGGCTATATACTGTATTTTACTGCATTTATATACTGTATTTCACTGCATTCAGAGAGGGCTATATACTGTATTTTACTGCATTTATATACTGTATTTCACTGCATTCAGAGAGGGCTATATACTGTATTTAACTACAATTATATACTGTATTTCACCGCATTCAGAGAGGGCTATATACTGTAATTTACTGCATTTATATACTGTATTTTACTGCATTTATATTAGGGGTGTCAAAAATAATCGATTATAAGATGCATGGCAATGCGGACGTGCACGATTCTGCATCGATTCACAAATCTCAAAAATGGATTATTAAAAAAAAAAAAAAATTATAATCAAATAAAATATAATGGAAGTACATGCAGTTGTTTATTTTAATTATGGATCATAATACAATGCAATTCCAAATGCACTTTTATTTTAAAAGTAGCCACACAATGAGAAAAAAGAAAGTGAGAAAAAAAAATCATGTATTGGGGGAAAAAGTGATGCATCGATTTAAGATGCATCGAGATGCATCGATAATCGTAATCGAATTGAATCGTAGCCCTCTGAATCATAATCGAATCGAATCGTGAGGCCAGTGAAGATTCACAGCCCTAATTTATATACTGTATTTTACTGCATTTATATTAGGGCTGTCAGCGCTAACGCATTAATCGCGCGTTAATGCGGGCGTTATTTTTTTTTAATCGCGTTAATCGCATGCCGCTATTTTGTCCCTTCGTCACACCCATACTTGTAGTCAAGCCGTTCGCTTTCCTGTCTCCTGCTTGTGGAAGAGGCATGGAAGAGAACGACAGCAATATGCTTTTAAATGGCTCGTTTTACTTAAAAAAAAACTCCCCAAATGGCACAGTGGACAAGTCAAGAGCCGTAGTTTGCACCTTGTGTAAAATGGAATTAAAATATCACCGAAGTACATCGAGTTTGAAGCGAGCGATCACCTAAAAGTAGCTAGCGGCCAGCTAGCAGCCAGCTAGCTAGCGCGAGACTCATCACTCATTCTTCCTTCAGAGTCTCGGATGCGCGGGTCCTCTAACCACTGGGAGGTCGGCTCCAATGGCTTCACGCGATATACATGTTATCAATACATGTTTCCAATACCGAGCCATTATTCACATGGAAGTGCCAACGTTTTTAGCTCAGATACAGCCTTCTTCGGCTGTGTCATTCTGGGTTTCGACTGCTCCACAGCGCCGCCGCCGGAAGTATCGGTTCTAGATATATTTTGTAGACATTGTTACCTCCTGTCTACATTCCAAATCTAAAATTCAAGATCACAAAGTACATTTATTTGCATTAATTTGATTCCCAATCACGACACACTGGTAAGAATGATTAATATCTAATTAAAAATGCTTTGAAATGCAAAATAATGGCATTTTAAACATGCGACACAAAGATGCGATTAATCGCGATTAATTGCGATTAATAAAATTAATCGTTTGACAGCCCTAATTTATATACTGTATTTTACTGCATTTATATACTGTATTTTACTGCATTTCTCTGTGGAAAAATGTGCTAAAATTGGGATTATGAAGCTATTTTGACCGCAGGAATAACATAGCGAGGGGTGAGAAAGAGAAGGGCGTAAGTGAAATTTGACCAACTTTACAGGAGAGCCAAAACAAAACAAAAAATACCATACGTTGACTTATTCAATCTTGACTGTATGAAAACTTAATACATGTAAACATGTGGATAGCAATATACTATAACGGACAATATTTTGACATTCATTGTGCACTACTGCACTTACAGTTCAGCAAGTTCAGTGTTAGGTCTTTTGGATTTTGCTTGATAACTCTGGATTGGTTAAGAAATCCACATGTGCCCTACATGTATAGACCTTATTCGATTGACGCCACTCACGTACGGGCACGCCCACCACCGCCATGTTCTCGACATAACGCAGCAGCTCTCAAGTGACAACCTGTGAGAGCAGCGTTTATAGGAAGCTAGCCGCCGTTAGCGTTACCTGTATCGTTCCAATTGTGTTCGGATGGTGACCTGCGTTACACGCGGCTGTAGTAATGACAGGCTGGTTTGTTTCTATCTCTACTGTCCACAGACGTGAAGGGAGCGAGACGGAGGATACGTCAGCAGCACAGGAGATGTGTGGATAGTTAGGAGAGAGAGGTGAAACTTTCTGACAGCTCCTCACAGCAAAGTCTGTTCACCTCGTTTTTTCTTTTGTTTATTAGTACAGGCATTAACGGCAGCATACAAACAACAACTGTGGGTCTTTTATTGCTGTCATCACTATCACTATTTTGTAATGGAACAGAAACGACAATAAAGCTTAATTTATACTTATAAAGTATCGCTCAGCACATGGTCGCAGACGAAAAAGAAAGTGTCGCTCATGGTGTTGCATTTATACTTCAGAGGACGTTCACCTCGGTTCAACGGTCACGTGACACTCGAACACTTTAAGCAGACAGTCAAGAGAAGAGAGGGAACGAAATGCACAGTGAAACCACTCGGAGGCAAGATGTAACCTACTTGGCTGCAGCCGCATATAAACAGCACACAACCACGCAACTCACCTCCTCTCTCTCTGGGAAATTGGTCACTATGTTCTTTGTGATTTTCATGAAGTCATACATCAAGGACAGGCTGATAAAAATAGCGGGGACACGTTCATTCATTTCAATCGAGCGAAAACTAGCGGGTGGACCCCAACCAAAACAAGGAAGTCAAGCTTGTCCCGTCTATATAGACAATCAGACTTGCGCGATACTATGACGTAGTCAGCGACACTAGACATTTCACCAGGTAGCAGACACTGCTCGCCGACACTTGAAAGTGTCAACTCAAGTCCTCATTTCTGTCGGCGACCGTTTCAAAAGTGTCAGCAGACGAAGCATAAATTGGGCTCAAGGCCGTTACTATAGTTGTCAGCTGCAGGATGGTATGTCAACAATATGGCGCTGTCCGGGGTTAGCGAATAAGGTCTATAGTCAGTATAGAAAGAGCTCATCAAGAGATTTCATTTGATAACTCATCCCTCCATCTATCTTCAAATGCTTATCCGGGGTCGGGTTGCAGAGGTAGCAGTTGCAGCAGGGAACCCCAAACTTCTCTTTCCCTGCCCACATTAGCCAGCTCTGACTGGGGGATCCTGAGACATTCCTAGGCCAGCATGGAGATATCATCTCACCATCTAGCCCTCAGTCTGCCCCGTGGTCTCCTCCCAGCTGGACGTGCCTGGAACACCTCCCTAGAGAGGCAACCAGGTGGCGTCCTTACCAGATGCCCAAACCACCTCAACTGGCTCGTTTCTACATAAAGGAGCAGCGGCTCTACTCCGAGTCCCTAAGGGAGATGCCAGCCACCCTCCTGAGAAAACCCATTTTGGCCGCTTGTATCCGTGATCTTGTTCTTTCGGTCATGACCCATCCTTCATGACCAAAGTTGAGAGTAGGAATGAAGATTGACCGGTAGATCGAGAGCTTTGCCTTCTGGCTCAGCTCTCTCTCTCTCGTCACAACGATGCGGTAAAGCGAACGCAATACCGCTCAGATTCTCCGACCCATCTCCCGCTCCATTGCCCAAGCCCCTGAGATAGTTGAACTCCTTCACTTGGGGGTAATGACTCATTCAATCCACCGGCTTCCTGCTGAGAACCATGGCCTCAGATTTAGAGGTGCACCTCAGCACCTCTAAATATATAACTCCTCTTTCGTCCAAAATGCCCTTTGCTAATAAAGGCAGCTGAAACAGTTGAATGTAATTGTGAAATAGCCTACTAGTACTGCCCAAGCTGTAACTTTAACGTTTACGTTGTGTAACAGAACACGCACACAGAGACATATTATAAAAGCTAATTACATTTACTAAACTGAATTATATTTACGTGAGAATTACAACGGCTTGACAAGGTTTAGAGGTTTGATTAGATTTGTGATGTGCAGGTCTGTAACAACGAGTTCCCCAAAGTCTAATGTTACAATCGGGACACACACACACACACCTACACACACACACACACACACACACACACACACACACACACACACACACACCTACACACACACACACACACACACACACACACACACACACACCTACACACACACACACACACACACACACACACACACACACCTACACACACACACACACACACACACACACACACACACACACACACACACACACACACACACACACCTACACACACACACACACACACACACACACACACACACACACACACACACACACCTACACACACACACACACACACACACACACACACACACACACACCTACACACACACACACACACACACACACACACACACACACACACACACACACACACACACACACACACACACAAGGTGAAACAGTCTTTTCTATCAGCGTACCGTGATTGCGTCCATCTCAGAAGACACGTGAAGCCAAGAACAACAGGATTCTCCGGTGACTTCAGAGTGCTTGCTTATCAAATGTCCTTCCTCGGGCTGAGTGTGTGTCAGTGTGTCAGTGTGTGTAGGTGTGTGTGTGTGTGTGTGTGTGTGTGTGTGTGTGTGTGTGTGTGTGTGTGTGTGTGTGTGTGTGTCAGGCACAGTGATGCTCAGAAAATCTGCAGTGAATCGATAGGCATCATTAACAGTAACCTTATCTACTGGGCCAGGCCGTTCACACGCTGAATCTACTTCATATGAACATTGTGACATGAACCAAAACATTGGCTCACCTCTCAGGAATTGCCAATGGCATCACTTCAAAAAGAAGACGGATATTAAATCCGGTTATTACAGGCTAGAGTTCAACAATACATTGATATTCAAACGTTTTTAAAGGCCAACATAAATGCAAATAAAGACCAATTTCGCATAATAGTCTGTGGTGGCCTAAAGGTTCAATCCCCGGGATCCCCGGGCAGGATAAATCTGGGTGGGGAAAGTGAAAAAGCAGCGCTTGCCCCTCCCTCATTACCACCACTGAGGTGCTCTTGAGCAAGGCCCTTAATACCTCAACCGCGCCAGTGGAGCTGCTCAGTACATGGCCAGCAGATCAGACTGGGGTTGTACCGGTCAGCTTCCAGGTACAACCACACCTCCTAGTGAGGACGGCCTTCTGATCTGATCTGATCTGATCTGAACTGAACTGAAAGGATTTCATTAGCTCATGAGGTCACAATCCCTCAGTTAAAATGTTAACTGAAATTGGAGTGACATGGTTTCCACACAACACCACCGAAATGCAAGCTACTGTACTGTAGGTTGGGCCCGCACAGCTAAATATAAATCACTAACTTATATTTTCAAAGTCAGTTGTCATGCCGTGCTGCTCTATGGTCTGTCATGTCACATCCAGCAAGCCACAGCGACATGTGCAGAATAGGCTGTGATCGGCTCATTTTGGCCAGCAAAATATACTGTGTAGGGATGCAATGC
>NC_139642.1:65651597-65654097 GCF_964638095.1 Poromitra crassiceps
GATGAGCTAAGACAAACACCCCAACAACCACATGACTACGAGTGAGCTGAGTCATTGTCCCCCACAATGAAATCGGGGGAGGGACTATGGATTGACCCGGTCCATCTGTCCGTCACACGTTATAACTGTATATTAATACTTGGGTAAATTAAATACATGGCTGTATTGCAGCATTGAAAGTGACACTGATTGGCCCAAAGGGGGCACTACAATTACAGCTGGAAACAAGATGACGCCTCACTGACTGACCCAGATCGGGACTTCATCACTCATGGAGGGTGATGTTGTATACTGTTGCTTTGTTAGTCTATAAGGCCATGTTCACATTACAGGCAAATCTGATTTGCTGATGAAGTCATTAATCATCATCATCTTGATTGGTTTCCCAAATCTGATTCTCAAGTCGGATCTGTGTGTCCAGACCTAAACAGCCTATCTGCATGGGTTGCTATGGTAAGGACGTGGGCGTCAGTAAATACCGTAATTCTGCCAATAAGAGCCCGGGCGCTTATTATGCTAAATCAATTTGGACCCAGGCGGTAAAAGGAAGACAGGCGGCAATTAGAGTCAGGCGGTTATTTTCATTTGGGCATAATTGAGCCAGGCGATTATTATTTTTTGAACAGAAATGCCTGCTCAGCAAAAATGGAAAGTATCAAATTGCTTATTTAAACCAGTGAGATAGTACTTAGTACACACAAGAGGGTAGGTACAGGCAGTTTTGAACATGCCTAGTATTGTACAACGGACTGGAATAAACGAAAACAACTGATAGCCTTCATCATCATCATCATCATCATCATCCAACTACCTTACAGTATCAGTTCATTGCTCTCCTCTTCTCCCTCTGCCAAACAGCCATACCATATTTTAAACAAGTCACATTAGCCTACCGCTCAGACATTCAGTTGTTTGTGTTTCATTGGAAAGAAGTCATAGCAACGTTATTAGTCTCGCTTGCCAGACACTCCCAGCAAAGCAACATAGAAGGCACGCTAACGTAGCTAGCTACCAAGCTAACAGCAACCAAACAAACAGCACTGCAGCACTAGCGTTAGACAAAACAAGAAGACTTACCAAATACGGTAGGTAGACGCCAAGTTTCCAATACATGTCCAGTATAATGGGTATAATCCATACTGCATTTATGATCGCTGTTCCGCTGAGAGAAATGCACTTTTACAAGGCACAACTGAGCTACGTTAGCGTAAGTTGCCCACTGCTCCTGGTTAGACAGCGTCTCTCCAGCACGTTGCCTACAGGAATCCGTAGCATTAAACAATGCGGCATGCATAGTTGAAACATGTCGGTTACGGCATGTATAAATAAAATATAAAACTGTCTGACAGGAGGAGAAACTTCCGCCTGACTTCCTCCAAAACAACGTCATTACCGTAAGTGACTGAATTTAGTCAACACAAAAACATACAGTGCAAAAAACCGTATTTATTCTAAAAAATGCCCCGGCGGAAAAATGAGTCAGGCGCTTATTCTAAATCAATTTGGACCCGGCGGTAAAGGGAAGACCCGGCGACAATTAGAGTACAGGCGCTTATTGGAAGAATTACGGTACGTACGTTGGTCACGTGGTTTTCTTGCGCAGAAGCATTTGATGACGAGTTGCGAGTGACGTTCAAATCAGATTTGGTGGATCTGCGTGTCCGCACTCAAGCCACATCAGTCGAAAGCAGATTGGAAACTACCTCCATATGTGGTTTGGGACAAGTGACACAAATCAGACTTGGAGCGTCCAGACTCATAAAACCAATCTGGATAAAGTCATTAATAGGTCACTAAAGTTCACAAATCCGATTTGGCCTCCTAGTCTGAACATGGCCTAAGAGGGGGCAGCCATATTGATGGCAAAGACAGTGGAGTCAGCACAGTTTGTCTGATATAAAGCTGTTTGTATGTCCAAGTGAAAGTAAAAGACAAAACAAACGACACAAAGACAAACGACACAGCACTGTTGGTTATAACATTGTGATGTATTCACCCTGCACTCTGGATCTCTGCCTGAATTAGCTCGCTTAGACGTTCTATTGTGAAAATGTGCCTTTTATATTTCTGTCCATTACAGGCCGTTTGTTGGTACGCTGTGCCAGAAAGCTCTCAGTGGTGCTGCAAATCCCCTGGTCGCCGATAGAGGTTGATTGAATCTTTAGATGACTTGATGCCTGTTTAAAGTATAATGATGAAGGCGTAGTCCATGTTTGGACTGGTCTCTCTTAATGCCAGTGAAACCCAAGTCCTCCACAAATGTTCGTACTATTATACATACAGTACGTTATGGCATGAGCGTGATCGCAGTGTGGGTGTTTACATGGGCGCTGCTTTTGCTTTCAATATCATTTTAAGACTTTTTTCTTCGTGCGATCACAGTCGCTGTATCCCCGTCAACCACATAGCCAAACATTACATTACATCCCCCCCCCCCCTATTTTCTGCAGTTTCGTTTGGTCCGGCAGCTGCTGAGCCGATAGGTCAGGAAGTGTGTGTG
>NC_139642.1:65659097-65674097 GCF_964638095.1 Poromitra crassiceps
ACTGTGTGCTGATGACTGGTTACAGTAACTAGTAACTTCACTCAGGGAGCAACTGTGTGCTGATGACTGGTTACAGTAACTAGTAACTTCACTCAGGGAATAACTGTGTGCTGATGACTGGTTACAGTAACTAGTAACTTCACTCAGGGAGGAACTGTGTGCTGATGACTGGTTACAGTAACTAGTAACTTCACTCAGGGAGGAACTGTGTGCTGATGACTGGTTACAGTAACTAGTAACTTTACACACACACACACACACACACACACACACACGTACACACACACACACACACACACACACACACACACACACACACACGTGTACATACACACACACACACCACCAATAATTAGTTCATTTGTTGACTTCATTTTCTAATCAGGGTGACAATAGGAGGGCCCCCAGTCACAATTTACCCCCCCCCCCACATCCCAAGGGGGTGGGGCGACAACAGGCTCTTTGCTCCACTCTCAGTTTGCTGCAGGAGAAGGATAAAGCCCAATTTATGCTTTGTCTGCCGACACTTTTGAAACGGTCGCCGACAGAAATGAGGACTCGAGTCGACACTTTCAAGTGTCGGCGAGCAGTGTCTGCTACCTGGTGAAATGTCTAGTGTCGCTGACTACGTCATAGTATCGCGCAAGTCTGATTGGCTATATAGACGGCATGCGTTTGACTTCCTTGTTTTGGTTTTCACTCGATTGAAATGAATGAACGTGTCTCCGCTATTTTTATCAACCTGTCCTTGATGTATGACTTCGTGAAAATCACAAAGAACATTGTGCATTTCCCAGAGCTGAGAGGAGGTGAGTTGTGTGTCGTTTATATGCGGCTGCAGTCAAGTACGTTACATCTTGCCTCCGACGTGGTTTCACTGTGCATTCCATTCCCTCTCTTCTCTTGGCTGTCTGCACTTATAGCGTTCGAGTGTCACGTGACCGTTGAACCGAGGCGAACGTTCACTGAAGTATAAATGCGACACCATGAGCGACACTTTCTTTTTCGTCTGCGACCATGTGCTGAGCGACACTTTCTAATAAGTATCAATTAAGCTTAAGAGAAACTTTACCCATAAACACCACATACGGCCTCCACCGCACAGCAGACACACATTATGGCAAGCAGTGTGTGTGTGTGTGTGTGTGTGTGCGTGTGTGTGTGCGTGCATTCGTGCGTGTGTGTGCATGTGTGTGCGTGCATGTGTGTGTGCGTGCGTTCGTGCGTGCATGTGTGTGTGGATGTGTGTGTGTGCGTGCGCACGTGTGTGTGTGTGTGTGCGTTTGTGCGTGTGTGCATGCGTGTGTGTGTTCATACGTGCGCGCACACAGAGAGTGAACCTTATTAAAGTGTAATGAGGTAGAGAGAATATGAGAGAGAGGGAAAGCAACATGAAAAGAGGCAGAGAGCAAGAAGAGGAGGAAGTAAACCTATACGTGTTTCACATTAACAAAAATAAAATAAATAGAAAATGACTTGCGTTTGCGAGAAAAGGAAATAAGCAATAAGCACAAAGCACTAACTGGACAGTAATTCTCTTCATGGTATAATCTTTGATGGAGGAGACGTGTGCCAGCCAGAAGATGAGTAGGTTGAAACCTGACAGTTCACACATATTAGTACACAAAGCCCAGGCAGGATTAACAGAGCAGAAAATCCTCTTCCCCGGCCTGTCAGCTGACCTGACAGACATATCAATTAACTCATATGAGTCCTATTCCATTCCTGCATTGCCCCCAATTAGTGTGGATTGAGCCGGTAGCACTGTGAGTGTGACAAGCTGAGAGCGAGCCAGCTCAACAATATGACAGAAAGACAAACACGTCTGCTGTTTGAGCATGTAGGGGCCTTCCCCCGGGAGGCTGCGCTGCCTCCTGCTGGCCCCTGAAGGAAAAATCATATCCCCTGTTACATGACTGGGAAGATGGGGGTTATTTCAGAGGCCTGCAATACGCTGAGAGCTTAAAGATGAGGTGTGACATACAGCTTCTTCTCCTCCTCCTCCTCCTCTCTCTCACTCCCTGCTCCTCTCCTCCTCCTCTGTCCTCTCTCTCTCACTCCCTGCACCTCCTCCTCCTCCTCTCTCTCACTCCCTGCTCCTCTCCTCCTCCTCTGTCCTCTCTCTCTCACTCCCTGCTCCTCTCCTCCTCCTCTCTTTCTCACTCCCTGCTCCTCCTCCTCCTCCTCCTCTCTGTTCTCTCTCACTCCCTGCTCCTCTCCTCCTCCTCTGTCCTCTCTCTCACTCCCTGCTCCTCTCCTCCTCCTCTGTCCTCTCTCTCACTCCCTGCTCCTCTCCTCCTCCTCTGTCCTCTCTCTCACTCCCTGCTCCTCTCCTCCTCCTCTGTCCTCTCTCTCACTCCCTGCTCCTCCTCCTCCTCCTCCTCCTCCTCCTCCTCTGTCCTCTCTCACTCCCTGCTCCTCTCCTCCTCCTCTGTCCTCTCTCTCACTCCCTGCTCCTCCTCCTCCTCCTCCTCTGTCCTCTCTCTCACTCCCTGCCCCTCTCCTCCTCCTCCTCTGTCCTCTCTCTCACTCATGTCGTGTTAAAGTTGTGCGAACTGCCGCAGTTTTTAAAATGTAAACAGAGTTAACTGGCTAGAGTCAGACACACAAGCCTCGCGCCACTTGGGCTCCATAGGGTTCCATTGCCGTTGCCACCCAGTGACGCGGTTTGTTTACCAAAATGCTGCTCGGCTGATCCCTCGTATAGTATGAGAGAGTAATTGGGCTTTTACAAATCACTTTACTGCACATATCCTATAGGTCCTAATGACAGATTTGAAGCACTGATGGCTAAGTTTTACTAACGATGAATAGGCAAACAAAAAGATAAAAGGACCTTCCTCCAACACTCTCATCTATCCCCTCCATCCATCCACTCCACTCTCCTCTGCCCTCTCTCTTCCCATCCTTTTCATCATTTTAATAGCCCTCCTCCTCTCCTCCAAACCCAAAGCCCCCCTAACTTTACACTCGCCCACTCTATCAAGCATCTCTTCTCTCTCTCCCTTCTCTCTCTCCTTCCCTCTCTCTCTCTCCCTGCCCCTCTCCTCCTCCTCCTCTGTCCTCTCTCTCACTCATGTCGTGTTAAAGTTGTGCGAACTGCCGCAGTTTTTAAAATGTAAACAGAGTTAACTGGCTAGAGTCAGACACACAAGCCTCGCGCCACTTGGGCTCCATAGGGTTCCATTGCCGTTGCCACCCAGTGACGCGGTTTGTTTACCAAAATGCTGCTCGGCTGATCCCTCGTATAGTATGAGAGAGTAATTGGGCTTTTACAAATCACTTTACTGCACATATCCTATAGGTCCTAATGACAGATTTGAAGCACTGATGGCTAAGTTTTACTAACGATGAATAGGCAAACAAAAAGATAAAAGGACCTTCCTCCAACACTCTCATCTATCCCCTCCATCCATCCACTCCACTCTCCTCTGCCCTCTCTCTTCCCATCCTTTTCATCATTTTAATAGCCCTCCTCCTCTCCTCCAAACCCAAAGCCCCCCTAACTTTACACTCGCCCACTCTATCAAGCATCTCTTCTCTCTCTCCCTTCTCTCTCTCCTTCCCTCTCTCTCTCTCCCTGCCCCTCTCCTCCTCCTCCTCTGTCCTCTCTCTCACTCATGTCGTGTTAAAGTTGTGCGAACTGCCGCAGTTTTTAAAATGTAAACAGAGTTAACTGGCTAGAGTCAGACACACAAGCCTCGCGCCACTTGGGCTCCATAGGGTTCCATTGCCGTTGCCACCCAGTGACGCGGTTTGTTTACCAAAATGCTGCTCGGCTGATCCCTCGTATAGTATGAGAGAGTAATTGGGCTTTTACAAATCACTTTACTGCACATATCCTATAGGTCCTAATGACAGATTTGAAGCACTGATGGCTAAGTTTTACTAACGATGAATAGGCAAACAAAAAGATAAAAGGACCTTCCTCCAACACTCTCATCTATCCCCTCCATCCATCCACTCCACTCTCCTCTGCCCTCTCTCTTCCCATCCTTTTCATCATTTTAATAGCCCTCCTCCTCTCCTCCAAACCCAAAGCCCCCCTAACTTTACACTCGCCCACTCTATCAAGCATCTCTTCTCTCTCTCCCTTCTCTCTCTCCTTCCCTCTCTCTCTCTCTCTCTCTCTCCCTCCATCCCTCCCTCCCCCCCCCCCTCTGCCTATATGCCCTCAGTGTCTTTTCACTGCTGGGGGAAGGAGTGCTGCTATTCATTGCCACCATAGGCTGGGCCACTTCAGCCTGCACCTCCACCTCCTGTGTTGAGCCTGGGAGGCAGGCAGGGAGGGACAGAGCATGGGAACCGCTCCACACCAGACCTCCAGAGGGATTTGGGGAGTCTAGGAGAAGGCCAACAAGCCGCCCCTATTGCAAATAGGTAAGAGAATTATATAACTTCTATAGCTCCTCACGCAACGTAGAGACGCTAACAAGAGTGGTTTGTGCTTTGAGACATATTCCAATTTAAAATTTTCAAAAACGGCAGTCAATTGATGTCGGCTAATTGGCCTTTCTAGTGTTGGAAGTTGTGTCTGTTCTTGGTCTCTGATGCCTCCACACACACGCACGCACACACACACACACGTGCACGGACGCACACACACACACACACACACGTGCACATACACACACAGGTGCACATACACACACGCGCACACTGTCTTTCACGATCTATCATATCTTAAACACAGTATGCACTCTGTCTCTCTCTGTTGTCTCTCTACCACCCTCCCCCCCTCGCCCCCCACACACACACACCCCTTCACCCCTCTGGTCGTATCGCCTTGTCTCCCATGGGTGCAGTGTAACACTATCTGTCTCAGCCACTCTCCAGTCCCTCTGCACACAGCATGCTCCTTGGAGAGTGCTCTCTCTCTATCTCTCTCTCTCTCTCTCTCTCTCTCTCTCTCTCTCTCCCTCCCTCTCTCTCTCCTCTTCTGCCATTTTCTCTCTACAGGGAACAGAAACTAAAGATGACAGCTACACCAGAGAGACAGAGGAGAATGTCAAAACCCTCCAACCCAAATGGAGAAGGCTCCCTCCCATCTTAGCAGTCACACTGTGGGCGAGACAGTGGTGTTCGGTATCCAGGAGTGCCCATATGGTCACAACACTGCAAAATATGTCAATCTTATTACAGGAATAGACCGTTTTTTGGGAGATTGGCCCATTTGTTAACTAGCTAACTGTAAACTGATGAGAACATAGACGCCACATTCATACCTTACCATACCAAACTCACCAAATGCATCATTCATTCATATCGCTAACAGTCGGCCACCAATGAGAAGTTTGTAGCAGCTGTAAAGCTAAATGGTAAGTGGGGCTGCCAGTATTGTAATTTTACAAACTATAGGTATCTCGCGCGCAACGCGTGCTCGATTCCTAGGCTCGCCCGCTGTGCGGCCTCACCCGCCCTGCAGCTCGCCATAATTTGCTCTGCGCGCAATGTCTCCCTCTCTCTCTCTCTCAGTCTCTCTCCCTCTCCTCTCTCTCCCACTCCCCCAGTCTCTCTCCCTAGCTCCCTTTTATATATTGATAGATAGATAGATAGATAGATAGATAGATAGATAGATAGATAGACAGATAGATAGATAGATAGATAGATAGTAGGGATGTAACGATAACCGGTTTTAATGGTAACCGTGATAAAATTCCTTGCCTAAGCTTAACCAAGTTGTTTTAGTTGCCTATAAGCTTAACCAAGTTATTTTAGTTGCCTAAGATTAACCAAGTTGTTTTAGTTGCCTAAGCTTAACCAAGTTATTTTAATTGCATAAGCTTAACCAAGTTATTTTAATTGCCTAAGCTTAACCAAATTGTTTTAGTTGCCTAAGCTTAACCAAATTGTTTTAGTTGCCTAAGCTTAACCAAATTGTTTTAGTTGCCTAAGCTTAACCAAGTTGTTTTAGTTGCCTAAGCTTAACCAAGTTGTTTTAGTTGCCTAAGCTTAACCAAATTGTTTTAGTTGCCTAAGCTTAACCAAATTGTTTTAGTTGCCTAAGCTTAACCAAGTTATTTGAATTGCCTAAGCTTAACCAAATTGTTTTAGTTGCCTAAGCTTAACCAAGTTGTTTTAGTTGCCTAAGCTTAACCAAGTTGTTTTAGTTGCCTAAGCTTAACCAAGTTGTTTTAGTTGCCTAAGCTTAACCAAGTTGTTTTAGTTGCCTAAGCTTAACCAAATTGTTTTAGTTGCCTAAGCTTAACCAAATTGTTTTAGTTGCCTAAGCTTAACCAAGTTATTTGAATTGCCTAAGCTTAACCAAATTGTTTTAGTTGCCTAAGCTTAACCAAGTTGTTTTAGTTGCCTAAGCTTAACCAAGTTATTTGAATTGCCTAAGCTTAACCAAGTTATTTTAATTTCCTAAGCTTAACCAAGTTGTTTTAGTTGCCTATAAGCTTAACCAAGTTGTTTTAGTTGCCTATAAGCTTAACCAAATTGTTTTAGTTGCCTAAGCTTAACCAAGTTGTTTTAGTTGCCTATAAGCTTAACCAAGTTGTTTTAGTTGCCTAAGATTAACCAAGTTGTTTTAGTTGCCTAAGATTAACCAAGTTATTTTAATTTCCTAAGCTTAACCAAGTTATTTTAGTTGCCTAAGATTAACCAAGTTATTTTAATTGCCTAAGCTTAACCAAACTGTTTTAGTTGCCTAAGCTTAACCAAGTTATTTTAGTTGCCTAAGCTTAACCAAATTGTTTTAGTTGCCTAAGATTAACCAAGTTGTTTTAGTTGCCTAAGATTAACCAAGTTGTTTTAATTGCCTAAGCTTAACCAAATTGTTTTAGTTGCCTAAGCTTAACCAAATTGTTTTAGTTGCCTAAGCTTAACCAAGTTATTTGAATTGCCTAAGCTTAACCAAATTGTTTTAGTTGCCTAAGCTTAACACGTTCACTGCCAATGACGTATTAATACGTCAAAAATAATCCAACGGTTGACTGCCAATGACGTATTAATACGTCAAAAAAATGATTTTTTTTTTTTGACCGTGGGATGTGCATCTAACCCTTTTACATCTCTTATATAATTATTGGAGCCACCGAACGTTTACAACCCATTCCACCGAGCCACTAAGTGGCGACAGTGCTCTCCTGACTAGAGGAAGGCTTACCCCGCTCGCCGGACGCTTCTGGCTCATACTGAGCAAAAAGCAGCCATTCTCATGAAAATGGATGGGGGAAAACGCTTTCGTTTTCGCGCTGATTGCTGGCGATGCGGGATTGCAAATTTGCATAATAGATTACAGGTGGAACACACTTTGAAACACGCAGCATAAATATGACCAGAATCGCAAAAGCTTCTCTCAACCAAAACTCCAAGAAGCGAGCGAGTCCATCCAGACTTCCTCAAACAGCGGCCGCGCAGACAGGCAGCAGCAGCAGCAAAGCAGTGAGACTGGTGACAAGCTTGTGACGGCCGCTGCAGCCAAGAAGAACGCCCACGGAGGGAGGAGTTGGAAGCAGAGGGGGGTTTCCTGCTGTTATGGAGGAAATTACTGTTCAAAACTATTGTTTAGATGTCTGACGTCTTACTGATGCCAAAAATGAATGGTTAAAGTGACTGTTCTATCGAATTTCACAAAAAGCCGTTTATCTCTGAATAATTTTTCTGACGCTGAAACCATGCTGTATTCAACTGCTAATGCTTACATAACTACTAACTCTACAAACTAACTCTTTTAGACAGAGAAAGCACACATTCTATTAGTTCTTTTGAGATATTGTGTGTTCACAAAATCTTAGCAGAAAAGAATCCTCGGGTCTTGAAAGATGAGCCAGAATCCTCAAAAAAACCCTCTGGCAGAAGCTAACTACAGTAAAAAAAAAACGTCTGGCAGTGAATGTGTTAACCAAGTTGTTTTAGTTGCCTAAGCTTAACCAAGTTGTTTTAGTTGCCTAAGCTTAACCAAGTTATTTGAATTGCCTAAGCTTAACCAAGTTATTTTAATTTCCTAAGCTTAACCAAGTTGTTTTAGTTGCCTATAAGCTTAACCAAGTTGTTTTAGTTGCCTATAAGCTTAACCAAGTTGTTTTAGTTGCCTAAGATTAACCAAGTTGTTTTAGTTGCCTAAGATTAACCAAGTTATTTTAATTTCCTAAGCTTAACCAAGTTATTTTAGTTGCCTAAGATTAACCAAGTTATTTTAATTGCCTAAGCTTAACCAAACTGTTTTAGTTGCCTAAGCTTAACCAAATTGTTTTACTTGCCTAAGATTAACCAAGTTGTTTTAGTTGCCTATAAGCTTAACCAAGTTGTTTTAGTTGCCTAAGATTAACCAAGTTGTTTTAGTTGCCTAAGCTTAACCAAGTTATTTTAGTTGCCTAAGCTTAACCAAGTTGTTTTAGTTGCCTAAGCTTAACCAAGTTATTTGAATTGCCTAAGCTTAACCAAGTTATTTTAATTTCCTAAGCTTAACCAAGTTGTTTTAGTTGCCTATAAGCTTAACCAAGTTGTTTTACTTGCCTATAAGCTTAACCAAATTGTTTTAGTTGCCTAAGCTTAACCAAGTTGTTTTAGTTGCCTATAAGCTTAACCAAGTTGTTTTAGTTGCCTAAGATTAACCAAGTTGTTTTAGTTGCCTAAGATTAACCAAGTTATTTTAATTTCCTAAGCTTAACCAAGTTATTTTAGTTGCCTAAGATTAACCAAGTTATTTTAATTGCCTAAGCTTAACCAAACTGTTTTAGTTGCCTAAGCTTAACCAAATTGTTTTACTTGCCTAAGATTAACCAAGTTGTTTTAGTTGCCTATAAGCTTAACCAAGTTGTTTTAGTTGCCTAAGATTAACCAAGTTGTTTTAGTTGCCTAAGCTTAACCAAGTTATTTTAGTTGCCTAAGCTTAACCAAGTTGTTTTAGTTGCCTAAGATTAACCAAGTTGTTTTAGTTGCCTATAAGCTTAACCAAGTTGTTTTAGTTGCCTATAAGCTTAACCAACTTAACCAACTTGCACCTCCAAATTATTCGGTCTAGTGCAGGGGTTCCCAAACTTTTCCCACCAAATACCACTATGTGCCAAACCAAATGACCCAGGGACCACTTCCACTGTGTATACCACTTCCACTGTGTATACCACTTCCACTGTGTATACCACTTCCACTGTGTATACCACTTCCACTGTGTATACCACCCCCCAATAAAACACTTCCACTGTGTATACCACTTCCACTGTGTATACCACTTCCACTGTGTATACCACTTCCACTGTGTATACCACTTCCACTGTGTATACCACCCCCCAATAAAACACTTCCACTGTGTATACATTACCACCCCCCAATAAAATGTGCTGATGTAACCATGGAATAGCATCAGAAAGTCAACATAAGGCTACTGGTTCAAAATGGACACACACACACACACCTGGCAACATTAGGCGGAGGCAACCACCCTCCCCCTGTTGGCGTTGGGTGGTTCTTCACCTACAGGTACGCACAGCACACTAGGAGTTGATTATCCCTGACATCATGATGAATCAATCACAGATGTATTAACATAATGATGAATCAATCACAGATGTATTAACATCATGATGAATCAATCACAGATGTATTAACATCATGATGAATCAATCACAGATGTATTAACATCATGATGAATCAATCACAGATGTATTAACATCATGATGAATCAATCACAGATGTATTAACATCATGATGAATCAATCACAGATGTATTCTAGTCGTCATAAGTGCATTGAAGAGGTGATCTTGCGTTATCATCCTTCTGTTCTGAGGCATTATGCCTTAGTGGTGTGACCTCAGACAACCCACTCAAACACCATTTTGTATTTAGTCCAGCGGAAGAGAGGACGGGATGTTCCACCTCTCCATCTCCAGCTGGGAAATCCCTCTAATCCCTTTCTTTCTTTCTTTCTTTCTTTCTTTCTTTCTTTCTTTCTTTCTTTCTTTCTTTCTTTCTTTCTTTCTTTCCCTTCTCTTTGTCTCACTCGCCCATACTTCCTGGCTCTCTCTCTTAATCTCATCATCTATCTCTTTGACTTCTCCTCTGTCACTGCGTCTTGGCTAAGTCTCACCCGGCCTGTGAAGCACAGAGGGATCTGTTGAGAGGTGACAGCTCCCACTCAAAGGGACACAAAAAGTGGAGTTGAGAAAAAAGAGGGAATAAGGGTTAAACTAATCTAAAGTGATTATTTCAGGAGTGTTTCTCTAATGTGTTTTGTCACCGTTCTATTTCCAGTCCTCCTGGTGCCAGGCAGAAAACCAGCCGAGTGGAAACAAGAAAGAGCCATGGGGACAAGGCAGTCTCACAGCTAACTCTGTAGCAACATTGGTGCACAGCGCAAAAATGTTATCTTTTCGTTTCTTTGTAGTTTCAATAATGGATTGAAAATGGTTATGTGGCAACGCCATGACAACATTTAATGTCAACGTAAAACGGTTAATTTGAAGGTTATAATTCAAAAATGTTGCACAAATTGTGCTTAGGCAAGTAAAACCACTTGGGGTAATCATGTTCGATCCAAACGGGTCAAGGCTACATTTCAACCCTAAAGCCTCCCTCCAGTGTATTTGGTCATTTTTAAGATATTTCATACATGTATGTTTCTGAGTCATGCGCTGACAAGAGTTAATTAGCCACACTGTCCACCAAATATTTTATCACAAAAATAACTTCATTTTGTGCTCAAGTTTAAAAAGTTTAGTTAGTTGCTAAAATGGAACAACGACGTATGGCTCAATGAAGCGCTATAGTCGTATGTATGACCATTTGATTCTGAGCGAGGATGAGCTGGCATGTTAACTAGCTAGCTAGCTGTTAGCTACGTTAGCTAAGCGTGCTGCTGCCTGCTGGCTGTAACCAGGTTCGCCGGCCTCAAAACGCCACTGAGTGGCCAAAACATTTGCTTGTTAACCATTTTGAGTCGCGCTTTTTCCATCAGTTGTGAAATCCGTTGGCCGGTTGTTGATATTTCAGCAATAATGCGGCTATTCCATTGCAGCTAAGCTACAGAGGAATAGGCTACTACTGAGGGGTTCCCAACCTTTTTTGGCTCGTGACCCTACTTTGAGGTCACAAAAATCTAGGGACCTGAGACATTCAAATTCCGGTACACCATCGATAATATCATCAGTGACATTGTCAGTGATGTCACATAGCTTCTTTCCCCCCCGCAGAATTCTGTCTTAATTCTCAGAATCCTGATTTAAAGTTATAATCTCAAAGATTTTCATCTAAACAAAAAATAAATAAATGTGTGTGTGTGTGTGTGTGTGTGTGTGTGTGTGTGTGTGTGTGTGTGTGTCTACTTGCATGCACTTGCATGAGCTATTGCCAAAACATATTTGTCCATTTGGGTGTTTTTGAAAGTACAACATCATACATCAATGTACTCTGAAACCCATGCACACTTCCTCTGTCCTTATGTGTGTGTGTGTGTGTGTGTGTGTGTGTGTGTGTGTGTGTGTGTGTGTGTGTGTGTGTACGCGCGTGTGTGTGCGTGTGCGCGCGTGTGTGTGTGTGTGTGTGTGTGCACACGCGGGCGCGCACGAGCGCACTACTCTGGCACACATCCGTAGCTTTCATCCAGCCATGCGTGTGAGATCAGATCAGCGAGCGCTGACGCATGGTCGTCCTTGTCCTTCAGGTAAGCAGATTTGTCACAGTGCCGAGCGCGGCCATCAGGTGGCGACGCTAAGCGGCTTGACCTTCACCGCGGAGGTCACCGGGACGCTAGCCCAGAAACACCCTGGGGAGACGGGGGTGAGGGGCAGCAGATGGAGGGGGAGGCGGCCCACGCACTAATGACAAGACACTGATAACATGCAGTGCCCCCCCCCCCCCCGGTGTCCCTTTAGGACACGCTTTGAACGTGTAAAAAGCGTGTGAGGGGCATGTATGTGAGCACAGAACATGTTTTCTCTAGGAGATATGAGGGGGCTGTTTAGAGACACTGCTGCACAGTTACATGTATAAGACCCAATCCAAAGGTCCGGACTGCTGAGGGCTCCAAATCTACAATTCATCCAGTCCACAAAGGGCCTAAAAGCGGGCTTTCTGCAGACTTCCAAAGAGTCCGCTTGGGGTGCAGACTTCACCACACTTCACTGATTTAATTACCCACAATTAATTGCAATATAGACGTGACATCGTAGTTTTTCCTCTTGGTGGGAAAAAAAACGTATTATGAATAGTGTAAAACAATGACTTACCATGGCTCGTCCTCCTCCATGGTTCAGGCCAGGAGCGGTGAACAGCTGCTATGAAGCGCCCAAGTTCTTCCAACCTGGTCAGACGACCCATCTTCTTGCATGCTTTTAGTGGTGGTCCATTTTGATGTTATGGAGGAAACCCTATAGGGGAGCACGGGAAGAACATGCAAAGTCCACACAGAAATATTAATAAACACATCATGACACAGATGTGTAGAAGTACACAGGCCATAGAGGTCAGCCAAATGTATTTTATTATTGTAGTCTTTAGACGTGTGTATCAGTGGCTTGTTTCTAGCCTTGCAGTATCTCGCCTTCGCAGGCTTGACGTGATGACATTGAACACATCACGATAAGTACTACTACGACTGGAGCACGCGAGGACTCAGTCCACATGTCCACATGGGGTGGATATTTGGATCGGGCCTAAGAGTATAATTAGGAAACATGATGGGTGCGATGTGCGTGAGAGAGAGGGCAGAACGAGGTTACGATGAATAGAAGAAGCAGAGAGAGAGAGAGAGAGAGAAAGGAGCTAGACTGTGAGACGTCAGCGTGACCCATCTCGTCCTGAGGGGTACAGCTGATCTAGGTTGGGGTGACACCAAAAGAAAAAGCCTCCACCGACGTTTGATCCTCTGATTGAGCCCTCGAACCTCTCTCTCCCTCAAACCTCTCTCTCCCTCGAACCTCTCTCTCCCTCAAACCTCTCTCTCCCTCGAACCTCTCTCTCCCTGTGTCTCTCTCTCCCTCGAACCTCTCTCTCCCTCGAACCTCTCTCTCCCTCGAACCTCTCTCTCCCTCAAACCTCTCTCTCTCCCTCAAACCTCTCTCTCCCTCAAACCTCTCTCTCCCTCGAACCTCTCTCTCCCTGTGTCTCTCTCTCCCTCGAACCTCTCTCTCCCTCGAACCTCTCTCTCCCTGTGTCTCTCTCTCCCTCGAACCTCTCTCTCCCTCGAACCTCTCTCTCCCTCGAACCTCTCTCTCCCTCGCGGGACTCCTGATTAGAAGAGTAACTGTTGATTCATGGAGGATTTCTCCTCGTCTCTCACTAAACATTAATCCCTTCCAGAGGTTGGCGATTAAGAGGCGGATCACGTTTTTTGGACGCGGATAAGAAAATCCAATCTGGATCGCAGCGTGTAACTCAACATTCACCCCAATTAATGATGATATACGACGCATTGAAAACTATCAGTTGAGAATTCGGCCCCCTTATTTTGCCGCGACTTTGTGCCAAAGAATTGCTGGATGAAAATGACAGTGCCATTAGCATAATGTGGCGGCATGGCCCGAACAAATGATCCTAAACGATGAGTTCCCGGCACCAGCGGCTAAAGATGAGCTCTTCCCAGCTATATAAGTGCTGTCCACACTCAAGCCTGTCCAAAAAGAAAGAAGACGCCAAGAGCAACAGAGGGGAGAAAAGGACGCTTGATGGAAAAGAGAGGGGAGGAAAAATGACAGAGATAGACAAAGGTTGATTAAATTGGTTTTCAATTCTGGGTGTCTCTGTCTGAGGCTACTGCATTAATTTGCTCCATTACATATTTGAGAGCCAGTGAGTGTATTAAGAGCCGGTGTATATCATATCAGTGACTGCTCCGCAGGCTCGCTGCCAAAAAGACCAGCCTGCGGGGCTATCTATCGTAGCATTAGCCAAAGTGACTCAGCAAAGCCGGCTTAGCCTGGACACTAATACCTCTCATACTTTAGCCTGCATGCTAATACCTCTCATACTTTAGCCTGCATGCTAATACCTCTCATACTTTAGCCTGCATGCTAATACCTCTCATACTTTAGCTTCCATGCTAATACCTCTCATACTTTAGCCTGCATGCTAATACCTCTCATACTTTAGCCTGCATGCTAATACCTCTCATACTTTAGCCTGCATGCTAATACCTCTCATACTTTAGCCTGCATGCTAATACTCTGTTCTCCCAAGCTTACAACCTCCCCTACCCCTGACCACCTCCTCCAAACCATCACCCTCCGCCCCCCCCACCTGCCCCTCCCTCCTGTTCTCTTCCTCTCCTCTGCTTATTATCTGTACCTGTCCCCTGTATCTGTTGCCTGTTGCCTGTATCTGTTGCCTGTTGCTTATTTCTTGTTTTATTGTTAAGCGTCTTTGAGTCTTGAAAAGCTCTATATAAAATAAATGCATTATTATTATTATTAATACCTCTCATAATTTAGCCTGCATGCTAATACCTCTCATACTTTAGCCTGCATGCTAACACATCTCATACTTTAGCCTGCGTGCTAAAACCTCTCATACTTTAGCCTGGACACTAATACCTCTCATACTTTAGCCTGGACACTAATACCTCTCATACTTTAGCCTGCATGCTAATACCTCTCATAATTTAGCCTGCATGCTAATACCTCTCATACTTTAGCCTGCATGCTAATACCTCTCATACTTTAGCCTGCATGCTAATACCTCTTATACTTTAGCCTGCATGCTAATACCTCTCATAAGTTAGCCTGCATGCTAATACCTCTCATAAATTAGCCTGCATGCTAATACCTCTCATACTTTAGCCTGCATGCTAATACCTCTCATACTTTAGCCTGCATGCTAATACCTCTCATAAATTAGCCTGCATGCTAATACCTCTTATACTTTAGCCTGCATGCTAATACCTCTCATAAGTTAGCCTGCATGCTAATACCTCTCATAAATTAGCCTGCATGCTAATACCTCTCATAAGTTAGCCTGCATGCTAATACCTCTCATAAATTAGCCTGCATGCTAATACCTCTCATACTTTAGCCTGCATGCTAATACCTCTCATACTTTAGCCTGCATGCTAATACCTCTTA
>NC_139642.1:65679097-65689097 GCF_964638095.1 Poromitra crassiceps
ACACACACACACACACACACACACACATCCGTCTTATCGAGTGTTTACTCTCTGCAGAGGGGAGTCGTGGTGTCACACAGGCACCATAAACTAGCAGAGCGATATGAAACAATAATAAACAGGATTCATACAGAAACAGTAAATATACGTGCGCGCTCCTCCCGGCTGCCAGCGGGGGGTGGAACGCACACATGTATGATATATATATGATATATATGATGTGTCTGTTTGTGCATGTGTGTGCGTCACTGGCCGGCGCATGTTTTTATGATGTTACACTGTGTATAAGATTTGCGTGTGTTTTTGTTAGAGTAAAGTTTGTGGTTGTAAAGAGAGAGGGCCGTGGGTGGCGGCACACACACACACACACACACACACACACACACACTTGTGTGTTCGTCAGGGTTCCCACGCCTGATTGGAGTCCTTGAAAGTCTGTGAATTGGAGAAAAAAATCAAAGCCCTTGAAAGTTTTTGAAAGTAGACATAACTCTTACATGGCTCATTGAAAACTCTTGGATTTATATATTTTGCGAAAGAATGGAAATTGAAGTACCGTTTTTTTTTTTTTTTTTTTGTACTTAACGTTAGTAAATACGTTATGTTAAGCTGTCTGTTGACACATTCAAGGCTCTCTCTGTCTCGCTCTCTTTAATTGTTGTGTGTGAGCTTCTGTAAAGCCTGCTAGTTCTCATTAGAACAATTCTCAGTATTGTAACTGTAATTAACCTGGAGGCCATGTCTCAAACTTTGACGTGTTGCCTCCATGAATTTGATGTTTAAGAAGGTGTGGGACACAAACCCCGATATATTCATATAGCTTACATGTGTTATATAGGTGTGTGTGTGTGTGTGTGTGTGTGTGTGTGTGTGTGTGTGTGTGTGTGTGCACGCGTGCGTGCGTGCGTGCATGTGTGTAAAAGCAGAGCGACGTGACAGGAAAGAACAGGGAAGGAAAGAGGGGGGAGAGAGAAGATAAAGAGGAGTCAGGGGAGGGGGTGAACGAGAGTGTAACTAATGATGGCATGCTGAGAAAAAAGATCAACAGAAAGAGAGAGAGAGAGAGACAGATAGATACAGAGAGAGAGAGAGAGAGAGCAGATCACATGTCATCTGTGATAGTGCAGTAATCAAAGAGAAGCTACTACATGAAGAGGAAAGTGGTCTCTCTTGCTTTGTGCAAGACACTTAGACGTGCACACAGTGGTCTGCATGTCATGTGACACTTAGACGTGCACACAGTGGTCTGCATGTCATGTGACACTTAGACGTGCACACAGTGGTCTGCATGTCATGTGACACTTAGACGTGCACACAGTGGTCTGCATGTCATGTGACACTTAGACGTGCACACAGTGGTCTGCATGTCATGTGACACTTAGACGTGCACACAGTGGTCTGCATGTCATGTGACACTTAGACGTGCACACAGTGGTCTGCATGTCATGTGACACTTAGACGTGCACACAGTGGTCTGCATGTCATGTGACACTTAGACGTGCACACAGTGGTCTGCATGTCATGTGACACTTAGACGTGCACACAGTGGTCTGCATGTCATGTGACACTTCAACGTGCACACAGTGGTCTGCATGTCATGTGACACTTCAACGTGCACACAGTGGTCTGCATGTCATGTGACACTTAGACGTGCACACAGTGGTCTGCATGTCATGTGACACTTAGACGTGCACACAGTGGTCTGCATGTCATGTGACATTTGACGTGCACACAGTGGTCTGCATGTCATGTGACACTTAGACGTGCACACAGTGGTCTGCATGTCATGTGACACTTAGACGTGCACACAGTGGTCTGCATGTCATGTGACACAGACGTGCACACAGTGGTCTGCATGTCATGTGACACTTAGACGTGCACACAGTGGTCTGCATGTCATGTGACACTTAGACGTGCACACAGTGGTCTGCATGTCATGTGACACTTTGACGTGCACACAGTGGTCTGCATGTCATGTGACACTTCAACGTGCCCACAGTGGTCTGCATGTCATGTGACACTTAGACGTGCACACAGTGGTCTGCATGTCATGTGACACTTAGACGTGCACACAGTGGTCTGCATGTCATGTGACACTTAGACGTGCACACAGTGGTCTGCATGTCATGTGACACTTCAACGTGCACACAGTGGTCTGCATGTCATGTGACACTTAGACGTGCACACAGTGGTCTGCATGTCATGTGACACTTTGACGTGCACACAGTGGTCTGCATGTCATGTGACACTTCAACGTGCACACAGTGGTCTGCATGTCATGTGACACTTAGACGTGCACACAGTGGTCTGCATGTCATGTGACACTTTGACGTGCACACAGTGGTCTGCATGTCATGTGACACTTCAACGTGCACACAGTGGTCTGCATGTCATGTGACACTTAGACGTGCACACAGTGGTCTGCATGTCATGTGACACTTTGACGTGCACACAGTGGTCTGCATGTCATGTGACACTTCAACGTGCACACAGTGGTCTGCATGTCATGTGACACTTCAACGTGCACACAGTGGTCTGCATGTCATGTGACACTTAGACGTGCACACAGTGGTCTGCATGTCATGTGACACTTAGACGTGGACACAGTGGTCTGCATGTCATGTGACACTTAGACGTGCACACAGTGGTCTGCATGTCATGTGACACTTCAACGTGCACACAGTGGTCTGCATGTCATGTGACACTGATGACTGTAATAAGGTTAGAAACAAACAGAAATGGATTGTCACAGTTAGTGTTGCTATGAGGAGAATAGAGGAAAGAATGACTGATCTATTTTGGGGAAATGGAAGATTCCTTGTTGTGTTATCCAGGACACTGAGATGGAAAAATTTGAGACTATAGACTAGGGATGAGCATTTCTAGCAAAAACACTATTCGAAATTCGCTGGCCAAAGTCGACTTTTAATCGAATAATTCGAAAATAAAAAAAAAATGTAAAAAAAATAAAAAATGTATTTTTTTTTTTTTTTAGTTAAATGTTGCATTATCTCCCCTGATTCTAAGTATAGTCAAATCGCTTGGTTTGAGCAATAAAACAATTTTTATAAGCATTTTAAGCAAGGTTTATGGAAAAATGAATGGCGGATGAAATCCCATGAAGAGGGAGAGGTTGCTTATAAAAATTGTTTTACTTGCTCAAACCAAGCGATTCGACTATACTTAGAATCAGGGGAGACAATGCAACATTTCACTCACAAAAAAAAAAAAAAAAAAAAAACATTTTTTTTTTTTCAATAAACGAATTTCGACTTTCAATAATAAAAGTCGACCTTGATAATAACAACGATTATTCGAAAATTAAAAATTCGATGCCCATCCCTACTATAGACATGAACATCATCATCATTAGAGCCCGACCGATACTGGATTTTTGAGGCCGATGCCAATACCGATATTAGGGAGTAAAAAAAAATCTGATATCGATATATCGGCCGATATTCTTATATTATTATACACATTATATTACACAATGTTTTTGCAATGATCCCTCAAATATCAAACACTTGACAAAGATATGACTTGACATGACTTGAGATATGTAATGTAGGCAGGCTATTCTTTATTGTCCAAAATGACATCAATGCAATGAAACAGTAAACTGAACTGGGAATTTAATAATTATAAATAACTAGAAATACAAAAACACAAATAGAACAAATATTAAATATAACTTGAATTAAAGCAGCTACGAGCAACTTTTTCGATTGTTATTAAACAGTATAAATTTAATATCAATGCATCACATCTTACCTCTAATAGTCGACGATACCAACGCAGAGTAGTCTCGCTTGAACCCCGAGTGAATCGGCCAGTGTTAGTGTGTCTGTAGCCAGGGCAGATCAGGAATTGAAGTGAAACGGTTTGCAGCAGCCACTTCGGCCATAACCACAAAATAACTTCCAAAAAACCTGTTAGAATATAACGAGAGATGTTCCCGCGAGTATGCGTGGCGTTCACATTGTTTATGTTATGTTGCTAGGCAGCGCAAACGGCGTAAAAAGGCAGCTGCGTTTCACTTCCTGGTTTCACTTCCGCGTTTCACTTCCGGGTTACCCGGTCCGGTCGCTCTAGAGAGCCCCCTGTTGGCGCGAGTTTAGACAGACTATAGACTTAATAATCACCTAAGGGAGCAATCTCAGATACACACGGCTTTGGTCTCGTCGACTATTAGAGGTAAGATGTGATGCATTGATATTAAATTTATACTGTTTAATAACAATCGAAAAAGTTGCTCGTAGCTGCTTTAAGAAGAAAGATCAAATATACACAACATGCTGTCTATAACTTAAATAATACAAAATAAAGAAATATCTGCAATATCGGCCAACATATCGGCCGATACCGATATATCGGTTATCGGCCAATATCGGCCGATAATATCGGTGGACCGATATATCTGTCGGGCTCTAATCATCATCATACAAAAGTGCAAATAACGAAGTATTCAAAGAGAGATGGAAACGTCTGTGTAGGTCTGTGTAGGTCTGTGTAGGTCTGTGTAGGTCTGTGTAGGTCTGTGTAGGTCTGTGTAGGTCTGTGTAGGTCTGTGAGAGTCTGTGAGAGTCTGTGTAGGTCTGTGTAGGTCTGTGTAGGTCTGTGTAGGTCTCTGTAGGTCTGTGTAGGTCTGTGTAGGTCATTCAGAAGCAGCTGTGAGATGTGGACGTCTGTGTAGGTCTGTGTAGGTCATTCAGAAGCAGCTGTGTCTGTGTAGGTCATTCAGAAGCAGCTGTGAGATGTGGACGTCTGTGTAGGTCATTCAGAAGCAGCTGTGAGATGGAAACGTCTGTGTAGGTCATTCAGAAGCAGCTGTGAGAGTCTGTGTAGGTCATTCAGAAGCAGCTGTGAGATGGAAACGTCTGTGTAGGTCATTCAGAAGCAGCTGTGAGATGGAAACCTGAGAGATGAACATTTTAATTGGTGGGGGGGGGGGGGGGGTGGGAGTCTACTTTTTTCATTGGTGACAGATTTGAAAAGTGAGTTTTGAAACAGTTTTGTTACCACAAGGGTCATGAAACTTTCTCAAACCCCTTGTGAAAACATGAAAATCACAGAATACAAGGTCACAGATCCACTAATCATTCTGCAAACGAGATATAGTTTCATTATTATATTATTCGAGTTGACAGAAATGTGTAATTTAAATGCTAATAGAACCAATGAAATACTATTCCAATGAGTATAGCTTATTTCATAACTAATAACACTTCAGTCAATTTAGAATTACTTCATCCAGTTTGATGGAGCTTTGTTATACAATTGAAATGAACCATCAAAATACAGTAGCTATATTTTTGGAGTGTGCACACCAAAACACTCTCCTCTATTGTCAACAGATAAAAACAAACACATGAAGAAATCTTCATATAAACTATAGTGTAGATATTATACCATAGAAATATATAGTGTATAGTATACCATAGAAACTATAGTGTATAGTATACCATAGAAACTATAGTGTATAGTATACCATAGAAACTATAGTGTATAGTATACCATAGAAACTATAGTGTATAGTATACCATAGAAACTATAGTGTATAGTATACCATAGAAACTATAGTGTATAGCAGCGATCCCCAAAGTCCGGACTCCGGTCCGCATCCGGACCCAGACACCGTCCTATCCGGACCGAGCCCTATAACCTACAAATCATTGAGAATTGTTACATTTCACCAAGCTTTTCTTTTTTAACCGGCACGTGCTTTTCTACCCTTTACGGTACTGGTTTAATCTGCCAGGAAGCGCATAGACCAATGCATGCGCTGTAAATCATCACACGTGATGCTACTCAGCCAATCAAATATCCGATTCGATTCTGCCTGTTCCAGTCGGTTCCAGTGCTGCAGGCGAGAGATTGTCAGTGACAAGGAGATATGAGAGAGATATAAGTCAATTCACATGGCGTGCTCAAAAGAAACGAGTAGACCGCAAAAACAAAGATTTCGTTTTAATCCGGAGCAGGCAGACTCTTAGATGTTCATTCATTGTTCTCACGGGCAGTTCAAAACCAGGCAGTATGTCTCATGTGAAGTGCGATGCGATCCTAACCTGTCTGTGAAAGCGCCACACGAGCAAACACACTCAAGTCCAGACTGAGGGCACACTCACACATTCACTGCCCAACGGCATGTGACGTTTGTATTGCGAACGATCGACAGACAGACAGACAGACAGACAGACAGACAGACAGACAGACAGACAGACAGACAGACAGGCAGATAGATAGATAGAGACAGACACTGAGACAGATAGATAGATAGATAGATAGATAGATAGATAGATAGATAGACAGATAGATAGATAGGGAGCTCACTTCTCTCAAGAGAAAAGGTGGAGTTAAGGGAAGAAAAGAAGATTTTCTTTCTCAAATTAAAACACTTTTAAGATGCGCATTTTCCCAAAGCACTCTGTTGTATGTTATTTTTAAATGCAGCCATTATTTTACTTGAAATGAGAAAATAACATGTATTTATTATTAGTGTAGGCTAGTTATTTATAATTAATCCAGTTAAATATGAAATCAAAATAAACATTGTTGATGTTTATTTTGATTTAACAGTCAGTCGTTGACTACATACAGACATTGTACCATTAGGCTACTGCAATTGAAGTAGCCTAAGTTCAATGGCACTGAATCATAACGCAAGCTACTGTACGTTACAATGTTCCGGACCTTCGCTTGAGGACATTTTCTCTAACTGGACCTCTATGAATTTTAATTGAGTGCCCCTGGTGTATAGTATACCATAGAAACTATAGTGTAGATATTATACCATATAAACTATAGTGTAGATCAGGCCTATTCATCAGCCAATGTTGGTGGGGGACAAAGATCTATGACTGGCCCGGGAGAAGCTTTTTTATTTTATTTTTCCTTGTTTGTTACATTACAGTGTTTGATTTTCATCATAATCTGGTTTTCCATAATAATAATAATAAGTTCAGTGTTTATGCCTGTGTTGCTGTCTGTTGTAGTGTAAAACGACTAAAGGGAGAGCAGGTGGTTACATGAAAGTGAGTGAGAAAAGGAGAATATACTGAATAATGACATCACAACAGTATAATCCTAATGTTAATTTAAAATTAAATATTCTTCTAAATATGGATAAAAGTCCAAAAAACATAACATTTTCTTCTTCTTTCGTCGAGATTCCATTCCTTACAGCACCCCTCATTTAATAATAGTTCCAGCACGGCTGCGAAAATGTGGTGGCGGGTTGTGTCAAGTGTACATATAATGGCTCGGGGAACGGTCCGGCCCCTTAGGTTTCTGACAATGTGGCCCCCTGAACAATTTAGTTGAATAGCCCTGGTGTAGATATTATACCATAGAAATCTATAATGTAGATAATATACCATAGAAATATATAGTGTAGATAGTATACCATAGAAATCTATAGTGTAGATAGTATACCATAGACATATATAGTGTGTTGCATCAGAGGATGGAGAGGAAGAGGATATGTATCTGCACGTCAAACCACTTGGTGAAGACCTCAGTGGATGTCTCTCTCTCTCTCTCTCCTTCACCATCTGTCTGTCTCTCTCCCTCACTCTCTCTCTTGCTCTCCTTCTGTCTCACTCTGACAGATTTATTAAGAGGCAGGGATCCAAACGAGTCCCCATGCAGCTCCCTCCTCTCCTCCCCTCCTCATCCCTCACTCTCACCTCCTCGTCCCTCGCTCTCACCTCCTCTCTCCTCACCTCCTCATCCCTGCTCTCACCTCCTCTCCTCACCTCCTCATCCCTGCTCTCACCTCCTCTCCTCCTCATCCCTCGCTCTCACCTCCTCTCCTCCCCTCCTCATCCCTCACTCTCACCTCCTCTCCCCTCCTCCTCATCCCTCACTCTCACCTCCTCTCACCTCCTCATCCCTGCTCTCACCTCCTCTCCTCCCCTCCTCATCCCTCGCTCTCACCTCTCCTCACCTCCTCATCCCTCGCTCTCACCTCCTCTCCTCCCCTCCTCATCCCTCGCTCTCACCTCCTCTCCTCCCCTCCTCATCCCTCGCTCTCACCTCTCCTCTCCTCCTCATCCCTCACTCTCACCTCCTCATCCCTCGCTCTCACGTCCTCTCCTCCCCTCCTCATCCCTCACTCTCACCTTCTCTCTCCTCCCCTCCTCATCCCTGGCTCTCACCTCCTCTCTTCTCCCCTCCTCATCCCTCGTTCTCACCTCCTCTCCTCCTCATCCCTCACTCTCACCTCCTCATCCCTGCTCTCACCTCCTCCTCATCCCTCGCTCTCACCTCTCCTCCTCATCCCTCGCTCTCACCTCCTCGCCTCACCTCCTCATCCCCGCTCTCACCTCCTCTCCTCCCCTCCTCATCCCTGCTCTCACCTCCTCTCCTCCCCTCCTCATCCCTCGCTCTCACCTCCTCCTCATCCCTCACTCTCACCTCCTCATCCCTCGCTCTCACCTCCTCTCTTCTCCCCTCCTCATCCCTCACTCTCACCTTCTCTCTCCTCCCCTCCTCATCCCTCGCTCTCACCTCCTTTCGTCCTCATCCCTCGCTCTCACCTCCTCTCCTCTTCTCCTCATCCCTCGCTCGCCTCTCCTCCTCATCCCTCGCTCTCACCTCCTCTCCTTCCCTCCTCATCCCTCGTTCTCATCTCCTCTTCATCGCCTGACAGACACACCTCCCTCTCTCGCCACCCCCCCTCCTTGTCCCCCAGCCTGCTTGAGCCCTGAGAGACAATAAGACAGATAGAGGAGGAGGAGGAGGAGGAGTGGAGAGGATTGATGTATTGTCATTATTGTAGTGGCCTGCTTTAGAAGGTTCTTTGTCATTCAAGCACACACATGCCAGTACAGCTAGCTTGTTACCACAGCACTGGGCCAGTGGTCCCGCCGGGGTCAGAAGTCAGGACAGTCAGTCAGTCAGTCAGTGAGTCAGTCAGTCACTCATTCATGGACGTTTAGTGAGTTTAGTGGGGAAAGGGCCATAGCCAGGGATAGGAAGGTGGTAGAGAGTCAGGATTCGAGGGGTTGGTAGGAATAGTGGCTAGGGGGATATGGGTGGTGTTAGGGGTGGCAATGGGGGGGGGGGGGGGGAGGCGCCATATAGGAAGGTGCTAGAGAGTCGAGATTTGAGGTGGGTATTCACCTTATTCCTGGACTTACGTTTCCCATGATTCTCAGCGGTTGCCGGTTGTCGACTTCCTGTTTAAAAATGTTTCACTAGCGCCACTGTCAAAGAGTGGGAACGTTTGGCTTATTTTATCCGAAATGGCTAAAAATAGTAGCGTTGTGTGGTTGCATAGCGGCGATATTTTACAAAAACGGAGGTGAATGTCAATTCAGTCGTACTGTACAAGCTTATTTTAGCCGAAATTGCAAAAAAATAGTATGTGGTTGTATAGCGGCCGCTTTTGTTTTGAAGGCTAAACTTTAGCCTTCAAAACAAAAGCGGCCGCTATACAACCACATACTATTTTTTTATTTAAAATAAGCTTGTACAGTACGACTGAATTGACATTCACCTCCGTTTTTGTAAAATATCGCCGCTATGGACGTTTAGCCGCTAAACGTCCAAACCGGAACTCTTATTATTTGGTCATTGAACGTAGCTTTAGCGGTCTCTCTCTTTCAAGATTCAAGATATTGTCTCTCTGTTGTACAATTATGCACATGTGAAATTATTGTGCTGGGGAGCATCATTACAAGACATACTGTAGGTAGGTACAATTATCAATTATCATGATTATTTTCAGTCTCTTTCGCTCGGTCCTGGGCGGAAACAGGCAACCGGCAGCTGGAAACAGGGAGGGAGGGTGTCATGGAAACAGGGAGGGAGGGTGTCATGGAAACAGGGAGGGAGGGTGTCATGGAAACAGGGAGGGAGGGTGTCATGGGAACAGGGAGGGAGGGTGTCATGGAAACAGGGAGGGAGGGTGTCATGGAAACAGGGAGGGAGGGTGTCATGGAAACAGGGAGGGAGGGTGTCATGGAAACAGGGAGGGAGGGTGTCATGGAAA
>NC_139642.1:65694097-65717401 GCF_964638095.1 Poromitra crassiceps
GAGAAGAGGAGCTTACCATATGTGGACATATGGATGCCACCTATTGGGTTTTTGGACTCCTGTTTTGAAGCCTCGAGGTTAGCATTTTCACCGTCGCCATCTTGGTTATTTGGAGCCAGAAGCTACGTGAAAAAGGATGAGAAGAGCTGCAGCGCGGCCTGCTATTGGTCCATGATCGACAAGGTGTGTGATCACTGGACAGGCGACCTGTCAATCACGTCGCAAAACGCAAAAATCTATTTTATTGGAAATGGGACAATTTACAAAATGAACATCATGCTGTATCTAAGGCCATGTTCACATTACAGGCAAATCTGATTTGCTGATAAAGTCATTAATCATCATTATCTTGATTGGTTTCCCAAATCTGATTTGGGAGTGTGTCCGCACTGCCACAAATCTGATTCTCAAGTCGGATCTGTGTGTCCAGACCTAAACAGCCTATCTGCATGGGTTGCGATGGGAACGACGTGGGCATCAGTAAATACGTACTTTGATGACGCGGTTTTCCTGCGCAGAAGCATTTGATCATGAGTTGTGAGTGACGTTCAAATGACATCAGTAGGGATGGGTACCGAGACCCGGTACCAAACGGGCCCCGGGGCCGGATTTCGAGATACCGGAGGATCAATAAGCTTTCACGTTAACGGTTCTCTTATCGGTACTGGAGAAATTAAGAAAATTGATTTCCTATTTATTTGCTACATAAACGTTGTTTTGCACATTTATCGCACCAACTCCCTAAGACATGCCTATGATGTGTTTTTTTGCGATTTCCGAACGAGAAAAGAGATCCTCTTTTCTTTTCCGTGTTGCTTTCTCCCTCTCTCAGAGGAGAGACAGGCAGCAGCTCAGCTGCCAGCGAGGAGCCAAGAGGGGCGGGGCAGGCAGCACACACACTACACACACTGATTAGGGAAGGCAGAGCCGAGGAGACACCGCAACACGTTAACACGTTCACTGCCAATGACGAGTTGATACGTCAAAAAAAATCCAACGGTTGACTGCCAATGACGAGTTGATAGGTAAAAAAAAAAAAAAAAAAAAATTTGACGGTGGGATGTGCATCTAACCCTTTTACATCTTCTATATAAATATGGGAGCCACCGAACGTGTACAACCCATTCCACCGACCCACTAAGTGGCGACAGTGCTCTCCAGACTAGAAAAAGCCGAGCCAAAACTGCAGGGGAACGCGCGATGAAACCATTCTCATACTGTAAAATGGATTGGCGAAAACGCTTTCGTTTTCGCGCTGGTTGCTGGCGGTGGGGGATTGCAAATTTGCATAATAGATTATGGGTGCAACACACTTTGAAACACGCAGCATAAATAAGACCAGAATCGCAAAAGCTTCATCAAAGCTCTCAACCGAAACCCCAAGAAACGAGCGAGCCCATCCAGACTTGCCCAGCGGCCGCCAGCAGACAGGAGCAGCAGCAGCAGCAGCAGAAACGAGCTTGTGACACGCCCGCTGCAGCCAAGAAGAACACACACGGAGGGAGGAGTTTGAAGGAGAGGGGGGTTTCCTGCTGTTATGGAGGAAATTACTGTTCAAAACTATTGTTTAGATGTCTGACGTCTTACTGATGCCAAAAATGAATGGTTAAAGTGACTGTTCTATCGAATTTCACAAAAAGCTATTTATCTCAGCTTAAATTTTCACACGCTGAAACCATGCTGTATTCAAGTGCTAATGCCTACATAACTACTAACTCTACAAACTAACTCTTTTAGACAGAGAAAGCACACATTCTATTAGTTCTTTTGAGATATTTTGTGTTCACAAAATCTTAGCAGAAAAGAATCCTCGGGTCTTGAAAGATGAGCCAGAATCTTAAAAAAAAACCTTTGGCAGAAGCTACCTACAGTAAAAAAAAAACGGCTGGCAGTGAATGTGTTAACACGTTAAGCGCCATAGCCGAGATAATTCGTCTTACATAATCCAACGCTTGAGTGCCAGAGCCGAGTTTACTCGTCTTACATAAACATTTTTTTTTTTTGACGGTGGGACATCAATCAACAACTTTTACATCTTCGAGATCACTATTGGAGCAAGAGAATGTGTATAATCTATTTTACCGACCCACTAAGTGTTGACAGTGCTCCCCCAGACGACCGAAATCAAAGAAAAAACTGCCGCGGGAGCAAGCCATTCAAGGAAATGGCGAGGCGATTTTACAGTAATCCATTTCAGACTTGTCTTGACCGAGAGCGGCCGCGCGCAGGCAGCAGCACACAGAGAGCGGAGAGCGATTTGCAAAATAGATTATAGGTGAAACACACTTTGAAACACCTCAGAAAGGCCAGAATCAACATCTGCCCATCGCCCACGCATTCCCCGGCCCATCTTGACTCGCACAAGGAGCGTCCGCACGCAGGCAAGCAGGCAGGCAGGCACGCAGGCAGGCAGGCAGGCAGCAGCAACGCGCTTCTGACACGCCCGCTGTAGAGCCAGGAGGAAGGAGGAGAAGACACACGGAGGGAGGAGTTTGAATGAGAGGGGTGTTTCCTGTTGTTATGGAGGAAATTACTGTTCAAAACTATTGTTTAGAATGTCTGACGGTCTTACTGATGCCAAAAATGAATGGTTAAAGTGACTGTTTCACAAAAAGCCATTTATCTCTGAATAAATTTCCAGACGCTGAAACCATGCTGTACTCAACGGCTAATATCTACATAACTACTAACTCTGCAAACTAACTCTTTTAGACAGAGAAAGCACACATTCTATTAGTTATTTTTAGATGATTGGTGTTCATGAATTCTTAACAGAAAATAATCCTCGGCTGTTGTAAAATGAGCCAGAATCGTCAAAAACACCCCTGGCACAACTTACCTACAGGATTGAAAACATGGCTGGCACTCAATGTGTTAAGAAAGAACGGAGCGATCAAAAGTCTGGTTGTACTTCACTCGAGTTGATGCTGACAATTCATGTTGTCATAAGCAGTGTTGGGGGTAGCTCATTACAAAAGTAACATATTACATGTAATATATTACTCTTAGCAGTAACTCAGTAATATAACTTATTACTTATAGGATTTCAGTAATATTATACCAGTTACTTTGTCAAGTAACTCAAGTTACAAATTGAGTTACATTTGATTAAATCAAAGCACATACCGTATTTAAAAAAGATACAATCATTTCCTAATCAAACTGTGTGTTTCATGCAAATAACCACTATAGATGACAATAACAAAGGAAAATAATAACATTTAGAATTGTGGATTGTTTACACTGATTTCAAGGCGGTTGAAATTATTTTTCGGGATGGTTCCGGGGCAGCGATGTCATTCTGCTGCTGCTGTTGTTTTGGTCAAAAGTAATGCAAAAGTAGTGTAATAAGTAAAGAGTTACTCTACACAGAAAGTAATATTGTAAAGTAACTTATTACTTTCAAATGAATGTAACTACGGTAGTAATATGTAGTATATTACATTTTGAAAGTAACTTACCCAACACTGGTCATAAGTACGATAAATCGTTCAACAACGGTGGAAACACGAGCAATTTGTCTAAACACTTAGCCAAAGACAAAGTGCATCAAATAGGTACAAACGGAGAAATGCACAGTTTTCGACAAGCTATAGCTCACACGACTTCATCATCTGTCAATAATGACCCGCTTGTGCTTACCCATGATACACAGACCCACCTCATCATCAGGTAGGACTATGTGAACATGGATGATAAAGACGAGAGTAGTAAACATTATCCAGCTCTTGTGTGTTAATCATCAAAAACCCAGTCTGAAATAAATCGTCAGAGCATCATCTCTCAGTTGTCCTAAAGAAATGTTACTTACAGAGCAGGGGAGGATTTAGTGATTTGGGGGCAAGTGCAGCAGACAGATACTGTTGTGCTTTATTTATGCTTTCCCTAGCTGAATGTTGGTATTGGCAGTGGTAGGAGATGTAAATTCTTATGTAATGCTGGATATTTAAATTAATAATAAAAACGCACCCATTAAGATTTTGCAACTTTTTTTTCTTTCTCCCCTTAAAAATAATGAAAAGAACCGACAACAACCAGCCCCATTTTTTTCTGTTTTTTTTTTCTCTTAAAAATAACAAAAAGTACCGATAAGAGTACCGTTAAAGTACCGGATCGATAAGCAGTATCGATAAGAGTAGTAGTATCGTTAATTCCTTAACGATACCCATCCCTACACATCAGTCGAAAGCAGATTGGAAACTACCTCCATATGTGGTTTGGGACAAGTGACACAAATCAGACTTGGAGCGTCCAGACTCATAAAACCAATCTGGATAAAGTCATTAATAGGTCACTAAAGTTCACAAATCAGATTTGGCCTCCTAGTCTGAACCATCCACATAAATAAAGATGGACGCCACTTGAGGTCCCGTTTAGTGAAGCCGCTGCATGTCAGATCGCCGCCCTGACGGCTGAATCCAGTATAGATCACAAGGCCCGCCTCCCCATGTTAGTGGATGGGAAAATCACAACCGAAATATTCACAGTAAACATCAGATAATTTTTTTCCAAAGGTGGTTTGTATCATTTTAGATAGTCAGTATCATGCTAATGCCTGTGCAAGTGGTCATTTTTCTGATCAGTTTGTTTTTAAGTAGTTATTTGACATAATGGGATAAAAATGGATGATTGACAGCTGTGGCAGCCAGTCTCAAGCCGTCATTGGCTGGACAGGCTCTTCACATTATAGATCTATCGCAGACAAGACACATGGCTTCATCTGTTATCCAACGCTGCCTGGAGGCGGGGTGGCTCTGCTGGGTTGGCTGTGCTGGCTAACAGACATATCAATGGACCGCAATAAAAATAACATTGTTTTGAGAAAGGTGCGCAAGGAATTAACGTTGGTTGGGGACTTAAGTAAGTTCAGAAAATATGTGTTTTAGTAGTTACTCCAGCTACGTTAACAATAGCGTTAGCCGCTTTCGCTAGTCGGCTGTTTTTCATTATTTTTTAGATAAGATAATGTACGCATTGCTTTTGTTCACCTGTCCTGGACATGAAAATGAACTGACTACTGTAGCTATATCTCTGTACGATTAATCCAACTTCTTTGGGGTTTGTTTTTATTGTCTGTTGCAGAATTACAACATTTTTATTTGATCTAAAAAAAGGTATAAATGTTTGTTTTTTGTGTCCCCCCCCTCATAAACATATTCATTGGGTCCTATTGTTCAGTCTAACAATGCTATTGGATAGGACATTTGTATATAAGTCCCGCCCACAAGGTCATGATGTATCACAACTTCCAGAACTTGTCTGAGAATTAACCACCCTTTGTTTCATTGGACTGGGTTTATCAATTCTAAGTAAGTAAAATGCCTTTAATTTTTTGTTATTGTGAAATACATTCCCCAAATATTATATATAATATAAATATAATATAAATATTATTATTTCCATAAAACTTCATTATCATCTCCAAAGGCCTCCTACAACACCATCTGAAAGGTTTAAATATATATATATATATGTTTTACTATGTCTGGGTTCTACAGGGTTGAACAAACTTTTGAATGGAGAGCGTTGCACCATGGTCCTTCTGAATGGGATCATGTGTAACCTGGAAACTGCATTCTAACATGATGCCACAAAGGTCTCATGTTTCACATGCTTCCACATGTTGCAGGTCTAACAGGCCTGTTTGTTTCTTTAGGCAGGTCAAGTAGCTCCAGTTGCCATCGTGTACCGAGATGATGCATGAAAACACCTGCCTCAAAATTAATATCTATCATCTGTGATCAGAGAAGCAATTGCTTTCATGAATGGTTTCATGATTCAGTGGGAGGGGCTTGAATGGCTACAGCTAACATCATTCACACAAGCTAGGATTTGCTAGTTAGCTAACAGAGCATGAAAACAAGTATTTTGAGAAGCAACCAACCTGACTGCTGCTTCCTGCACTCCCTCATCACGGTACTTTAGAGCCACTTGTTCTCTATATAATCACAGGGGGTCAAACGTGTTAACAAGGTAATCAATGTTCATCATTGAGGGACCAATCAATAGAGAGGATTGAGAGCAGCGCGTCTTTGGGTCCCTCGCAGCATGTGAACTGCTTGGAAAATTTCAGATCATCCATAGTGTCGATTGGGTTTGGCGATGTGTGGTACTTTAAGTCAGTATCATGTGTGGTACTTTAAGTCAGTATCATGTGTGGTACTCTAAATCAGTAGCATGTGTGGTACTCTAAGTCAGTATCATGTGTGGTACTTTAAGTCAGTATCATGTGTGGTACTTTAAGATGAGATGAGATAAACTTTATTGTCCCAGAAGGGAAATTTGTCTTGGGCAAAAAGTGCACATAGCCACATCCTGCATTACAAAAACACAAGGCACAGTGGGGAGATGCCAACTGAGACATAAAATTGCACAGCCCTATTGCACAATTTGTTTAAATCATACATACCCGTAGGTAAAATAATATAAAATCAACAATAAACAAAACCAGCAGCGGGATAATGGATAAAAGAATAAAAGAGTAAAAGAATAAAATAATAAAACATTAAAATAAGATAAAATGAAAAATAAAAGAAATAAAATAGGAAGGTAAAACATGGGGCTAAGATTACCGTTCCTACTTAAAGTGCATCCACCTACATACTATGGGTTACTACAGCCTGGGGGAAGAGCAGGCTGTTTGTTAAGAAGTGTAATGGAGGTGGGGAGGAAGGAGAGCTTATAGCGGTTGCTCCTGTATCTGCTGGCTCTGAATCTTCTGCCAGACGGTAACAACTCGTATTCAGTAAATAAAATGTGAGAAGGGTCGGTCAGAGCTCTATGAGCCAGGCTGATGACCTTTTTCTCGAAGATGGACTGGAGCGTCAGTGATTCTTTCTTGCCGATCACTTTCATGGCTGTCTTCACCATTTTTAAAATTCTAGATTTGAGCTTGACTGTGAGAGACCCAAACCATGCCGCCATGCCATATCTGATCAGGCTTTCCAGCACAGTTAAGTTTAAGTCAGTATCATGTGTGGTACTTTAAGTCAGTATCATGTGTGGTACTTTAAGTCAGTATCATGTGTGGTACTTTAAGTCAGTATCATGTGTGGTACTTAAAGTCAGTATCATGTGTGGTACTTAAAGTCAGTATCATGTGTGGTACTTTAAGTCAGTATCATGTGTGGTACTTTAAGTCAGTATCATGTGTGGTACTTTAAGTCAGTATTATGTGTGGTACTTTAAGTCAGTATCATGTGTGGTACTTTCAGTCAGTATCATGTGTGGTACTTTAAGTCAGTATCATGTGTGGTACTTTCAGTCAGTATCATGTGTGGTACTTTAAGTCAGTATCATGTGTGGTACTTTCAGTCAGTATCATGTGTGGTACTTTAAGTCAGTGTCATGTGTGGTACTTTAAGTCAGTATCATTTTGAGTTGTTGTCATTGTCTTATCTGTCTGTGAGTGAGCAGAATTGTGTTCAGCCAGCTAGGCCGTTTTACGTGCGATTGGGCTGAATCTTTCAGGAAGTGTAAAGAACGCCCCTGCGGGTGACCTGACGGAGACAGATTTTTTTTAATTAGGTCATTAGGGCCGACTAAATGGGCAAAAATGGCTAATTAGGGGCCAAAATGCCTCAACACGGGTTCAGCACCATGGGGAGTTCAGAGTGGAGCAGCACACAGGTGAGCACAGTTTGAAGCCGAGGCTACATGCCAACTCTGTGAGCGAGACCTGACTAAATGCCCAGGCACACATGCAGAGACGGGTATTCCACTAGTTATAATAGAGAGCAAAGAATTAGAATTTTTTTTTACAGAACGCATAATATAATATATTATATAATATAATATTACGCCAAAAATATATAATTATGGAATATTCAGGGGAAAAAATATATGTCTAATGATTTATGGCATTGACCAAATAATAACAATATCCTCTCCAATTGCTCCAATTTGTCCCCAAAATTTTATCTATTTACATAAGTTTGGGTGGCCTTCAAATGACAGCAGACGCAGGGACTTTTCCATAACTAAGTTTTGAGAGAGTTGACGGCCCTGAAGTCATGTGTGAAACACCTTGCTGTCTACTGTTGTGTAAAAACCCACATGGTTCCTAGCTCCTCACTGTGGGGCCATAGTTCAGTTCAGCCATGCAGACATAAAGGAGCAGCCCTCTGCTGGGAGTCTGCTGTAAAGACACCCTGCCTCGCTCGCTGTGACGTTACGCGTGACCTCATTCCAGCAGTGCGCAGCAGGCAGCCTCTCTCTCTCTCTGAAAACACTCCTGCATGAAATAGGCCACGCCCATCACGGGGGAAAAGCTCCGTTCATTTCCACACACCAGCGTCATTTTCCTTGAATTAAACATAGCTAAAAGCTGTTGTGTGGTGGGGCTGCGCAGACTTGTAAAAAAATCGCCAGTTAAAGTTTTTTTGTACTCCTGAGGAAAACAAGGAAGCCATTGAGAATTGGCGAAAAGAAAAATGTGGATCTAGCTGTCAAGGAAGTAAGTTGGAGTGTTCGTCTTCCGTATATACGATCTCTTTGTGCAACACGCAACCATGCACGTGACATAGGAGAACGCCAGGATTGGAGGGGGGGGTTTGTGTTTTCCCCCGTCTTGGGCGTGGTTTCTGAATGATGACGCGTTACGCAGTGTCTCTATCTGCATATTTAAAAGGAGGAGCGGACAAAGAAACTTGCTGGCCCTTCCTTCTCTGCTCGCCCTCAAAGCTGGAGATTTACACACATGTGATTATGAGTTTTGCCGTCCCATAAATGAAGGTTGCAGATGAACCTCAAAGTGAGTCCTCCTCTGCTCTTCTTCTGGGCAGACTGATAAATATGCATCATGTCAGAAGAAGACGCTCACTCATCCCACCAGCAAACAGCCCGCAGACAAATGTAAGTCCTTGGCATAACCTTACAGCCAGCGGGAGAGACGGATGGTGTGTGTGTGTGTGTGTGTGTGTGTTGTGTGTGTGTGTGTGTTGTGTGTGTGTGTGTGTGTGTGTGTGTTGTGTGTGTGTGTGTGTGTGTGTGTGTGTGTGTGCGTGCACGCGCGCTTGTGTCTGTATTTATGAATTTCATATTTGTATGCACAAGAGAGTGAAGTGGCATGTGTGTGTGTGTGTGTGTGTGTGTGTGTGTGTGCGCATGTGTGTGTGTGTGTGTGCGCGCATGCACGCGCTTGTGTCTGTATTTATGAATTCATATTTGTATGCACAAGAGAGTGAAGTGGTGTGTGTGTGTGTGTGTGTGTGTGTGTGTGTGTGTGTGTGTGTGTGTGTGTGTGTGTCTGTGCTTGTCTACATGCATGCAATTAGATATTGATGTAGAGACAAGAAAGTGAATGTGCTTGTCTCTTCATGCATGTATTCATATTTGTATGCACAAGGAAATGCAGTGTGCTGTGTGTGTGTGTGTGTGTGTGTGTGTGTGTGTGTGTGTGTGTGTGTGTGTGTTTGTGTGTGTTGGTGTCCGAGAAAAAAGTCAGAGAGAGGCAGAGAGAGAGAGAGGGAGAGGAGAGGGAGAGAGGGAGGGAGAGAGAGAGGGAGAGAGAGAGAGCAGTATAGAGTCAAAGAGAGAGAGAGAGAGAGAGGTGATTGTGTTTGACATGGTGAAATCCCTGCTGATCCTGGTCTGTCTGAGATATGGACACAGGAGAAGATAAAGAGTGCCTTTTAACACATCATATATCCTGGGCTATCACTACACATTTCTCCACCTCTATCTCCTCCATCTCCACACACACACACACACGCGCGCGCGCGCACGCACACACACACACACACACACACACACACACACACACACACACACACACACACCATACACATGTCTGAGGTAACACAAGACACGAGGCTCTCAGACATACTGACTAAATTAGGCATCGTTTAAAGATCACATTTTGCAGTGTGGGAGAGAGAGAGAGAGAGATGCTATCTCCCTTGTAAACTCATTCTTCAGGAATCACCTCACAAACAAGTCAAAAGACTGGTTACCCAGCAGACAGTGCAGCTCATATAAGACTGGTTATCCAGCAGGCAGTGCAGCTCATATAAGACTGGTTACCCAGCAGGCAGTGCAGCTCATATAAGACTGGTTACCCAGCAGGCAGTGCAGCTCATATAAGACTGGTTACCCAGCAGGCCGTGCAGCTCATATAAGACTGGTTACCCAGCAGGCAGTGCAGCTCATATAAGACTGGTTACCCAGCAGGCCGTGCAGCTCATATAAGACTGGTTACCCAGCAGGCAGTGCAGCTCATATAAGACTGGTTACCCAGCAGGCAGTGCAGCTCATATAAGACTGGTTACCCAGCAGGCAGTGCAGCTCATATAAGACTGGTTATCCAGCAGGCCGTGCAGCTCATATAAGACTGGTTACCCAGCAGGCCGTGCAGCTCATATAAGACTGGTTACCCAGCAGGCAGTGCAGCTCATATAAGACTGGTTACCCAGCAGGCAGTGCAGCTCATATAAGACTGGTTACCCAGCAGGCAGTGCAGCTCATATAAGACTGGTTACCCAGCAGGCAGTGCAGCTCATATAAGACTGGTTACCCAGCAGGCAGTGCAGCTCATATAAGACTGGTTACCCAGCAGGCCGTGCAGCTCATATAAGACTGGTTACCCAGCAGGCAGTGCAGCTCATATAAGACTGGTTACCCAGCAGGCAGTGCAGCTCATATAAGACTGGTTACCCAGCAGGCAGTGCAGCTCATATAAGACTGGTTACCCAGCAGGCAGTGCAGCTCATATAAGACTGGTTACCCAGCAGGCCGTGCAGCTCATATAAGACTGGTTACCCAGCAGGCAGTGCAGCTCATATAAGACTGGTTATCCAGCAGGCAGTGCAGCTCATATAAGACTGGTTACCCAGCAGGCAGTGCAGCTCATATAAGACTGGTTACCCAGCAGGCCGTGCAGCTCATATAAGACTGGTTACCCAGCAGGCAGTGCAGCTCATATAAGACTGGTTACCCAGCAGGCCGTGCAGCTCATATAAGACTGGTTACCCAGCAGGCAGTGCAGCTCATATAAGACTGGTTACCCAGCAGGCAGTGCAGCTCATATAAGACTGGTTACCCAGCAGGCAGTGCAGCTCATATAAGACTGGTTACCCAGCAGGCCGTGCAGCTCATATAAGACTGGTTACCCAGCAGGCAGTGCAGCTCATATAAGACTGGTTACCCAGCAGGCCGTGCAGCTCATATAAGACTGGTTACCCAGCAGGCAGTGCAGCTCATATAAGACTGGTTACCCAGCAGGCCGTGCAGCTCATATAAGACTGGTTACCCAGCAGGCAGTGCAGCTCATATAAGACTGGTTACCCAGCAGGCAGTGCAGCTCATATAAGACTGGTTACCCAGCAGGCAGTGCAGCTCATATAAGACTGGTTACCCAGCAGGCCGTGCAGCTCATATAAGACTGGTTACCCAGCAGGCCGTGCAGCTCATATAAGACTGGTTACCCAGCAGGCCGTGCAGCTCATATAAGACTGGTTACCCAGCAGGCCGTGCAGCTCATATAAGACTGGTTATCCAGCAGGCAGTGCAGCTCATATAAGACTGGTTATCCAGCAGGCAGTGCAGCTCATATAAGACTGGTTACCCAGCAGGCAGTGCAGCTCATATAAGACTGGTTATCCAGCAGGCAGTGCAGCTCATATAAGACTGGTTACCCAGCAGGCAGTGCAGCTCATATAAGACTGGTTACCCAGCAGGCAGTGCAGCTCATATAAGACTGGTTACCCAGCAGGCCGTGCAGCTCATATAAGACTGGTTACCCAGCAGGCAGTGCAGCTCATATAAGACTGGTTATCCAGCAGGCAGTGCAGCTCATATAAGACTGGTTACCCAGCAGGCAGTGCAGCTCATATAAGACTGGTTACCCAGCAGGCAGTGCAGCTCATATAAGACTGGTTACCCAGCAGGCAGTGCAGCTCGTATAAGACTGGTTATCCAGCAGGCAGTGCAGCTCATATAAGACTGGTTACCCAGCAGGCAGTGCAGCTCATATAAGACTGGTTATCCAGCAGGCAGTGCAGCTCATATAAGACTGGTTACCCAGCAGGCCGTGCAGCTCATATAAGACTGGTTATCCAGCAGGCAGTGCAGCTCATATAAGACTGGTTACCCAGCAGGCAGTGCAGCTCATATAAGACTGGTTATCCAGCAGGCAGTGCAGCTCATATAAGACTGGTTATCCAGCAGGCAGTGCAGCTCATATAAGACTGGTTACCCAGCAGGCAGTGCAGCTCATATAAGACTGGTTACCCAGCAGGCAGTGCAGCTCATATAAGACTGGTTACCCAGCAGGCAGTGCAGCTCATATAAGACTGGTTACCCAGCAGGCAGTGCAGCTCATATAAGACTGGTTACCCAGCAGGCAGTGCAGCTTGTATAAGACTGGTTACCCAGCAGGCCGTGCAGCTCATATAAGACTGGTTACCCAGCAGGCAGTGCAGCTCATATAAGACTGGTTATCCAGCAGGCAGTGCAGCTCATATAAGACTGGTTATCCAGCAGGCAGTGCAGCTCATATAAGACTGGTTATCCAGCAGGCAGTGCAGCTCATATAAGACTGGTTACCCAGCAGGCAGTGCAGCTCATATAAGACTGGTTATCCAGCAGGCAGTGCAGCTCATATAAGACTGGTTACCCAGCAGGCAGTGCAGCTCATATAAGACTGGTTATCCAGCAGGCAGTGCAGCTCATATAAGACTGGTTACCCAGCAGGCCGTGCAGCTCATATAAGACTGGTTACCCAGCAGGCAGTGCAGCTCATATAAGACTGGTTACCCAGCAGGCCGTGCAGCTCATATAAGACTGGTTACCCAGCAGGCAGTGCAGCTCATATAAGACTGGTTATCCAGCAGGCAGTGCAGCTCATATAAGACTGGTTACCCAGCAGGCAGTGCAGCTCATATAAGACTGGTTACCCAGCAGGCAGTGCAGCTCATATAAGACTGGTTACCCAGCAGGCAGTGCAGCTCGTATAAGACTGGTTACCCAGCAGGCAGTGCAGCTCATATAAGACTGGTTACCCAGCAGGCAGTGCAGCTCATATAAGACTGGTTATCCAGCAGGCAGTGCAGCTCATATAAGACTGGTTACCCAGCAGGCAGTGCAGCTCATATAAGACTGGTTATCCAGCAGGCAGTGCAGCTCATATAAGACTGGTTACCCAGCAGGCCGTGCAGCTCATATAAGACTGGTTATCCAGCAGGCAGTGCAGCTCATATAAGACTGGTTACCCAGCAGGCAGTGCAGCTCATATAAGACTGGTTATCCAGCAGGCAGTGCAGCTCATATAAGACTGGTTATCCAGCAGGCAGTGCAGCTCATATAAGACTGGTTACCCAGCAGGCAGTGCAGCTCATATAAGACTGGTTACCCAGCAGGCAGTGCAGCTCATATAAGACTGGTTACCCAGCAGGCAGTGCAGCTCATATAAGACTGGTTATCCAGCAGGCAGTGCAGCTCGTATAAGACTGGTTACCCAGCAGGCAGTGCAGCTCATATAAGACTGGTTATCCAGCAGGCAGTGCAGCTCATATAAGACTGGTTACCCAGCAGGCAGTGCAGCTCATATAAGACTGGTTACCCAGCAGGCAGTGCAGCTTGTATAAGACTGGTTATCCAGCAGGCAGTGCAGCTCATATAAGACTGGTTACCCAGCAGGCAGTGCAGCTCATATAAGACTGGTTACCCAGCAGGCAGTGCAGCTCGTATAAGACTGGTTACCCAGCAGGCAGTGCAGCTCATATAAGACTGGTTACCCAGCAGGCCGTGCAGCTTGTATTTTGATTTTATTTGATTTTGATTTTATTAGCACCATACAGAAAAAAAGGCAAGCAAGAACACAAAAATAAATAAAAGACAGTGCAGGGAGAGAAAGGAAGCCCAGTGGGCTTATTCAGAGCCCTCTCCCATAATAAAACATTAATTTCTACAGTTTATAGGAAAGACAATTTAACAAGAAAAGAAAGAAAAGAAAAAAAAAAAAGAAAAAAAAAAGAAATATGTATAATCAAAACAAACACAAGGATTCAGGATAATTCAATATTACATACCCAATTCAATAATTACATTGACAATTAAGGTTGCGGTTAAAAGAAAAGAAAATATGAAAGGAGAAACATACAGATGGTCAGGACAATATGAGATGCTCTTTAAGGAGTTTCTTAAAGGATGTCAAGGATGTAATTGTTTTGAGTGGCAGGGACAGGTTATTCCAGAGCTGGGGACCTCTGAAAGTGATGCAATATTGATGTTTAGATGTTCTGCAGTATGGTAAATAAAAATTGTCTCGATGTCTGGTTTGGTATGAATGAAAGTCAGAAGAGAGGTTAAAGATGTTGAGTAGTGACACTGGAAGAGTTTGCTTACAGTTGAGAATTTTGAAGATAAATATGCATGTTTGGTAAATATTTAACTTGTCAATTGTCAATAAAGAGTACTGTCTGAAAAGTGGAGCAGAGGGTTCACAATACTCAGAGTGAGAAATTATTCTTAGGAATCTCTTCTGAATAAGGAGTAATTTACTAGTGTATGAAGAAAAGGTTGCAGCCCAAACAATATTGCAGTAGTTGAGATAAGGAAAAAGAAGACTGTAGTATAAAGTGAGATATGAAGTTGGGTGGATAAATGGGAGCACCCTTCTCAATATTAAAATAGTTTTCATGGATCTACTGCATACCAGATTAATATGATCTTTCCAGGTTAGATTACAATCAACTATAACACCTAGGAATTTTGTATTTAATACTTATGGAATTTGCTTTCCATTTATAAATACTGTAGCATCCTCTGTGGCATATTTGTTTTTATTGCCAAAGATCATGAAGTTGCATTTAGAAACATTAAGAGTAAGCTTATTTAACTCAAACCATTTAGAGACAATAGACAATTCAGCATTGACACACTGGATCAGAGATTTAAAGTTGTGATGTGAGGCTATAAGATTGGTGTCATCGGCAAAAAGGATTGGGAGAAGATGATTACAAGAGGAGGCTAAATCATTAATGTAAATCAAAAATAACAAAGGACCAAGAATAGAACCTTGAGGAACCCCACAGACAATCTTTGATTTCTTGGAAGAGCTACCATTAATATAAACAAACTGCTCTCTATCAGATAAGTAGTTGGAGAGCCACAGGAGAGCAACATCATCAACCCCATATCTATTTAGTTTGGAGATTAAAGTTCCATGATTAACGGTATCAAAAGCTTTGGATAGATCAAGAAAGACACCAAGAGCAAATTTCTTGTCATCCAATGCTGTAGATATATTATTAACTAATTGTAATAAAGCATGCTCAGTGGAGTAACATTTTCAAAAACCATATTGGTGTGGGTATAAGATATTGTTTACAGTAAGGTGGTTTGAGATCCTAGTATACACCAGTTTTTCTAAGATTTTTGAGAAGCAAGGGAGAATCGATATAGGACGGTAATTACTAAAATCTTTAGGATCACCTGACTGACTAGAATGACTTTGGCAATTTTTAGATCCTGAGGAATAACTCCAGATTGTAAGGACAATGAGAGGATGTAAGTTAAGGGTTCAATTATGTAATCAATTGTTTCTTTTAGGAGAATGGATCTTATTCCATCATGCCCTTCAGCAGAATTCTTTAGATGCAAGATTATTTCACGCCCTTCTTTAGCAGAGGGAGGATGAAAGTTGCACAAAGAAGAAAACTGACCTTTTATGAAGTTACAAGGGTTCCCATGAGAATCTCTAATGTTTGATGCTAGAGAAACACCAATATTTACAAAGAACTCTTTGAAACCATCTGCTATCTCCTTTGGGTCAAGAAGAATTCCAACTCTTCCTACCATTTCAGAAACAACAGCAGGTGGCGCTGTTTTACGGTTTAGCAGTTGGTTAATTATGCCCCAAGTTGTCTTGATGTCATTCAGAGCTTCAGTAAATTTGTCAGAGAAATATTTCTTTTTTGCCTTTCTTAAAGAAATTATGAATTTGTTCTTACATTTTTTATAAGTTTCCACATTTAGAGGTCTGGGACTTATAATCGATTTTTTGTATAGGTAATTTATTTTTTCTAGTAATACTTTTTCTGAGGTCTTTAGTAAACCAGCGTTTTGTTTTCGATGAAGTATTCTTCGATTTAGGAGAAATTAATGGGAAACATTTATCAAAGACAGAATTAAAAAGCTTTTGGAATGACTGATAGGCATCATTGACATCATGTGACTTGAAGGTATCATTCCAGGAAACACCACTGATCATGGATTTGAATGAATCCATGTTGTGCTTAGTAAACTTGCGGTGTTTGGGTATCACCTGTTCACTGGTATTATGCTTCATGTTAATATTATCATTGTTATGGATGATTTTAAAAACTGGGAGATGATCAGAGATGTCAGTTATCAATATACCAGAAGTGATATCAAACTCCAGACAATTGATTAGGATGTTGTCAATAAGCGTATTTGAGGTGCTAGTAATTCTGGTAGGCCTATGGATCAGAGGATATAAGTAAGTAGAAGAGAGAACATTGAGGAAGTCAGCTGTAGGAGACCGGTTACCCAGCAGGCAGTGCAGCTCGTATAGAGACAGTCCGTATGTCTGGGAACGCCCACAAAATGTTAAACGGCTGGCACGCGAGTGGGGTAAAACCGGCCATATATCTCATGGGCTGACACACCAAAAGACGGTGCTGCGGCTCTAAACTACAGGTTTGGGGGTTCTAGAGCAGAACACAAGACGTCTGCTCAGATGTGCGTTTACTGCGGTGGTTAAATCCCCGATCGTGTCTGCCAGCAAAGTTAGAATTTAGCTGATAGCCCATATCAGTTAAATTCTAACTTTGCTGAATGGATAGAACGGGGGTTTTTACCCCACCCTGACCACGCCCCCAGCCAGGCTGAGCCAGCTAAACCAGCGTCTACGTGGCCTCAACCTATAAGACTGGTTACCCAGCAGGCCGTGCAGCTCATATACTAAGGTGACCAGATTTCTCAAATGAAAATCGGGGACATTTCCAGTGCGGAAATCAATATATCATTAAAATATCCAATGTTATTACCTATTAAATAATAAAGGGGGATGATTCCGGTTTCATTTATTTTGCCCATGGCTGTTGTAATAAAGAGTGTCGGCTTCACGAAGAGGCCCCTGGTGCCCCCCCCCCCACCCCTTCCCCACACACACACACACACACACACACACACACACTTCATTCACTGTGCCCCTTTACAAAAAATGTCAGTGTGTTCTCCAGCAGCAGGAGGCCTGGCCGTCCAAACCGAATGTTTTATGAATAGCCTCAGCCCTCAAAAAGTATTTTCGGTGTCGTCCTGAGTGCTTTTTCATTAGATTTCCTGAAAGAGCTGCAGCAGAACATGTAAACACTTGTGCCTAGATCAATGGACTACATAGACGTGATGCTGTGATATGCTTTTAACCTGTCCGTAAGCCTCCTGCAACCTGCTTGAGTGGTTGTCCAGTGGGCACGTCTGTAAAGGGGAGACTCCTGGGTACTCATAGAATCCCATCCTCATTCAGATATCTTGAGATGAGAACGGTCAAGGTTCCCCTTTGAAATTGACCATAACGGTTTTTCAAAATTCGTTATTTAGCCCCCTTCCTTCCCGACAAGGTAGTAGCATGGCATTGTTGGTCTCAATGGATGCTGTAGGTCTTACAGTTTCATAGCCTATAAGTATCTTCACTCTAGATTTAAGAATGAGCCCGCTAGAGCTAGAGTCATATCGGCCGCAGACGCCAGTAGAAAATCGGGGACATTTTCGGGGGGACAGCTCCAGCCGGGGACAGGTCACCAAAAACGGGGACTGTCCCCGAAAATCGGGGACGTCTGGTCACCTTATCATATACGACTGATTACCAGCTAGCTAGCTAGTTAGCAGCTGCTTAAGACAGGGTGAGGCAGCTTTCACATAGCTTTTACACACTGTCTGAGGATACTGAGTGAAAACAAGAAGGATTGTCCATCATATCAGAGGAGGATGACACTGATTGGCCAACATCGGCACAATACATTGTCACACTGACATCTGTCCACTCTATCCACCTTATTTCTAGCGGCCATGATGCCTATGCGTTTTTCTTCCGGTGTGATCCTCCCAGCCTTGTTGCTGACAGCTTGACACCCGTCTGGGCGAACGGAGCAAATCACTAATCAGGTCCAGCTTGGCAAAAATCTCGTCCATAAATATCCCTTTAAGAGCGCAGTGCATCATGTGTGTAATCGCCTGCTGTGGCTAATGTTAGCGGCTAGCTAGCTATGTTACATGGCAGTAAAACGCCACTGAATGACCAAATTTATATACCTTTTAACACATTGAGTGCCAGCGACGCCATATGGCGTCATTAGAAATTTACCGTAGGCTGCCAGCGACGCCAAATGGCGTCAGTAACTCCAAATAGTTTTTTTGACGGGGGGGTGTCGATCTAAGCTTCTTACATCGCCTCTTACAATATTGTAGCTATTGGAGGTCTATAACCTATTTTACAAACCCCATTAGGTGGCGACAGCACTCTCCTGATAAGAGAAAGTGGAGCCAAACACACAGAAGAAGTCGCTGGGGAAAAAGGAAATCGCATCGCATCCGTCCGTATGCATCGACATGCATGAAGCCAAACGCCAGCTGTGCCCGCAGCAGCTGCATCCGCTGTCACAACTGAGCACCTCCGTGTCGCTGCGACAGCACATTCGCATAATCAGCCTTATTATTCACAACTGGAAGCATTGTGGCCCGTGACAAACACACGCGGAACCAAAAAGCTGGATGTCGCGCACCTCACTGTGTGTGCAGCAGCAGAGAGCCACCAGACACATAAGACACACCCAGGAGGAGGCGTGTGCAGTTGAGGGGGGGGGGGGGGGGGGGGCACGCAGAGCACGCAGAGCAGCATACACTTCACCCAGACAGACCCAGACATCAGAAAATTAGCTTCAGAGTCAGTGATGTGCTTGAAATGTTTAATTTCACAAAAGGCTCATTATCTCAGCTCTTAGAAAAAAAGGGCTGTTTTTGGTTCAATCAAGCTATCTTCTCCGGCTCATAACTAAAGAACGGAAAATGGGATCAATAAACTTTTTTTTGCAGGTGATAGAAGAGAGTCTCATCGTTATTTGTGCGTGTTCAGTGTTTACATAGTAATTATTAAAGAAATGATATGACTGTTTTAAAATGCATTGCGGCCTATGTGGCACAGCAAGCAACCTTTTGCCCAAGGGCCGTGGCACTCAAAGTGTTAACCATTTCGAGTAACACTGTTTCCATACGGATCACCAGCGTTAGTTTGTTGTTTATAACCATAACGTGGCTATATTTGTCACGGTCTCTATCTAACTCTGATACACTGAAAATACTGGGAGGCGGGCCATAGCGTCTCTGTCGATGATTTGATTCGACAGTTCTGGTCACTGGCATTGGCGTTGGCCAATCCTGGCGTGTTCCACCCCCAAATCGATTGTCTTCTGGTGCAAAGCGAGTGGCCTCCAGGACGAACAGGCTCTCTGAGTCGCGCGCCACTCACGTTATTTTAGAGCAGTGCAGTAAATACAATATTCCTGGAACACGAGTTTAACGAACAACTAAGGATGTCCTCTGCATTCTACATCAAATAAAGACAGTACTGTTTGTTTTATTTGGTATGTTACATACTTATTGGCCAAGTTATGTTCAATTCAGCCAGGGTACAAGGGAGTGTAGGCGGCCATCTTTTCAAATCAAGTAGAATACCGTTTTAGGAAATGGCAAGCTGCAACAATAAGTCACGTTAAACCGGAACTTGTACCCATAATTATTTGTACAGCGGGGCATTCAACAATAAGGTGGATAGATATAGATATAGACATAGATATAGATATAGATATAGAACAGTCTTCCATTGATTCCTCTGAGTCGTGCACAAGGTGCTTCTTTAAACACTAGTATCTATCCTGTAGCTGCCATGGTGATATTAGCTTGTCTTGCCAGCCCAGGCCAGCTCCTCGTAGCAGGAGTCTTACCACTTTCTCACAACAATCCATATATATTCATCTAGAGTGAGTGTTTCTCTATGGCCTTTTCTCTGCCTCTCTCTCCTGCAGGTCTATATTACCTTTAGGTTGCTGTTCTGTCACTTAGAGAAAACTCTCTCTCTCTCTCTCTGTGCCTCTGACTCTCATCACACACACTGTGAGCAGTGCTTTTCACATGACGGACCCCTAAACTGACAAACATTAGACCACAGACCCCCATTTGATAGGATTTTGTCCCATGGTATTATAACCCATATGATAATAAGATTATCAGGGGTGGCTTTAGCTCAGGAGGTAGAGCGGGTCGGCCAATGGCGCAAGGGTTGGCGGTTCGATCCCCGCTCCCTCCCAGCTGCTGTCGTTGTGTCCTTGGGCAAGACACTTAACCCTCCTTGCCTCGTATGATTGGTATGAATGTAGACATGAATGATGGTGGTCGGAGGGGCCGTTGAGCGCCGATGTGTGGCTGCCACGCTTTCGAACCACCGGTACGAATGGTGTGAACGAATAATGATTCTGTGAAGCGCTTTGAGCACTTGGAAAGGCGCTATATAAATCCAATCATTATTATTATTATTATTATTATTATTATTATTATTAAGATTGATGCTTGTAGATGTTTTATTACAGAAAGTGTATAAAACCCATGACCAAAATAATCATTGTGTTACTTATGAATGGAATTATAGCGAAAATAAATGACTCCCCTTTTTGGCTGGGGACCCCTTGGAACCCCCTCAAGGACCCCTGGGGGTCCCCAGACCCCCATTTGAGAACCACTGCTTTAGAGTGTGGCAGTGTGGCTCTGCACCAGCCCCCCTAACATAGAGAGGTGTAGCTCAGTGTGGCTCTGCACCAGCCCCCTAACATAGAGAGGTGTAGCTCAGTGTGGCTCTGCACCAGCCCCCTAACATAGAGAGGTGTAGCTCAGTGTGGCTCTGCACCAGCCCCCTAACATAGAGAGGTGTAGCTCAGTGTGGCTCTGCACCAGCCCCCTAACATAGAGAGGTGTAGCTCAGTGTGGCTCTGCACCAGCCCCCCTAACATAGAGAGGTGTAGCTCAGTGTGGCTCTGCACCAGCCCCCTAACATAGAGAGGTGTAGCTCAGTGTGGCTCTGCACCAGCCCCCCTAACGTAGAGAGGTGGGCTACATATGGACCTAAGTGGGTGTGAAAGAGAATGTTAATCAGTCGAATGCCTTCGTCTGCCTCCCAAGGCGGAGTCGCAGGGAATGTGTGTGTGTGTGTGTGTGTGTGTGTGTGTGTGTGTCTATATGTGTGCGTGTGCGTGTGCGTGTGCGTGTGTGTGTGTCTATATGTGTGTGTGTGTGTGTGTGTGTGTGTGTGTGTGTGTGTGTGTGTCTATATGTGTGCGTGTGTATGCGCGTGCGTCCATATGTTGCCTGGCCCAGCAGGGGGGGCATGTCAGGACGTCCTAACAGCTGGAGGAGACCAACTGTGTGACAACCAGAGGCGGGAGGTGGGGTAGTGGGGGTTACAGTCCATCATAACACCCGGAACACGACCAGACCAAACCATTTTGTGAATTCCCAGTGCGGTGGAGCAGATATCTCCTCCTCTTCCATCACCCACCCCCCCCCCCTCGCCCGACCACAGTGGCTTCAGAGGACAGTCACTGTGAGCTCACTGTAAGTGGGGGGGGGGGGGGGGGGGGAGTGGGAGTTTCAAAGAAAGACGCAAAACCTGGAAAAGCTCCAGGATTGACAAAGCGAGCACCATTGTAGGGTTTCTGGGCCACAGTGCGAGTGTTTGTGTTTCTCATTTGAGTCTGGTTTTGCGGGCGGGGGGCTGAGTCAGATGGGGAATATCGGATACTCCCCTCGCGCCTCGCCACTTGTCTGGTAAATCCAGCGCCGGCCCCCCGTGTCATTCTGCCTCTAGCTCTCTCTCCCATTGGTGCAGGAGTTTGGGTCCTCGCTCTGTCTTCACCCCGCGTGGGCGGGCTTACCCTCATCCTCTGAGGCGTGGCTCGGCACCCTCTCCTCACCCCCCCCCCCCCCCCGGTCCCTCCCTGTAGCTGTGGAGAACAGTGGTTCCTCTCTGGAGTTGTTCCCTCATCCGCTTTAGTCTGTCTGGAGACAAAACACTTAAGATACTTTAGAAGATAATTAACACCCCTCCAGCCCATACGCCCTTCCCAGGAAGACTATGCACTACTGAAGGCGTCTGTGTGCGTGTGTGTGTGTGTGTGTGTGTGTGTGTGTGTGTGTTAGTATGTGTGCATGTGTGTGTGTGTGTGTGTGTGTGTGTCTGTGTGTGTGTGTGTGTGTGTGTGTGTGTGTGTGTGTGTCTAGTGTGTGTGTTAGTATGTGTGCATGCGTGTGTGTGTGTGTGTGTGTGTGTGTGTGTGTTAGTATGTGTGCATGTGTGTGTGTGTGTGTGTGTGTGTGTGTCTGTGTGTGTGTGTGTGTGTGTGTGTGTGTGTGTGTATGTGTGTGCGTGTTAGTATGTGTGCGCGTGTGTGCTGTGTGTGTGTGTGCGTGTGTGTGTGCGTGTGTGTGTGCGTGCGTGTGTGTGTGTGTGTGTGTTTGTTAGAGAGAGAAAGAGGGATGAGTGGCAGAACAGTCTCACACGTATTACAGATTGTATTACAAGAAACATGAGAGACATATACACTTATGAGCTGTGCACATTTATCACTCCTTCTCACACACACACACACACACACATTCTCTCTCTCTCATACACACACTTTCTCTCTCTCTCTCTCACACACACACACACACACACACACACACACACACACACCGGGTATAAAGAGATTCCTTACGAATCATTGCAGCAGGAGAGGAAAGGAGCCTGGCACTCTGACTTCCAGTCTGGTCACCAGAATAAAATGTTGGCAGTTTATGTTTCTGCAAACCAAGATATTTGTTGCATATCAACGATGATCAACTCTATACACACGCTATAGAGTCTGCTATTGAAACAGCCAACTGTGAGTCACATTTAACGGTTTTGTTAAGCCAAACATAACCATAACCTTAACCAAGATTTGTGGTTTTGCTTTTGCCTAACCATAACCACCTTGTTTTATTTTGTGTCATGTTTTCAAATGAACTGGAAACTTTGCCTTCAATTTACCTCGGCATTTTCAAATTTACGTTGGAACTGTTTGAAATGCAAAATATTTTTGGGTTCACAAACGTGTGGTTTGCCGAAACGTAGACTGCCAACATTTTAATCATTTTATGTGTCTGCTCTCTCCCCCCCCCAGTGTGTGTGGTGTGTGTCTGTGTGTGTGTGTGTGTGTGTGTGTGTGTGTGTGTTTGTGTGTAATTACAGTAGGGACAGCGAGCGGTCTTTTTGTA
>NC_139642.1:65717601-65740101 GCF_964638095.1 Poromitra crassiceps
ATCAATACAAGCTCAGAGAGGAGGAAGGGAGGAGGAGGAGGGGTCTGGTGTGTGTGTGTGTGTGTGTGTGTGTGTGTGTGTGTGTGTGTGAGAGAGAGAGAGAGAGAGAGAGGAAGAGAGAGAGAGAAATGGAAAAGTGAAGTGCCAAAAATTGCAGTTCATCGAATGGCCACTTGAGACTGGCTGCAAAAGCGAGTCATTCCCCATCCACCCCATGCTAAAATGCTTGACTTTACAACAGAAATAAATACGTTTACAGCCTGGTTCAAAAAACGGTTTTGGTCCTCATAGCTAATTTCACCATTCATGACAACTGTACAGGAGGTGATTTTTTTTTATATAACTCACCTGTTTATACAGTTTATGACTGGAAAGAGAAATCCAATTGTATAGAAGTCAATAGGGAAAATGACCCTAGCGTTAATCCTCATTTGATCAATAAACATTTCTCTAATGAGTTTATGTCTCATGCACTAATTTCAAGTCTCCTTCAATACAGCATGCTGTTCATTTTGTAAATTATGGTCCCATTTGGAGTAGAATTAGATGTTAAAGCAGACTAGGTTTTGGGGGCGTGATTGACAGGTCGCCTCCCCAGTGATCGCGCAACTCGCTGATCACGGACCAATAGCAGGCGACGATTCTCATCTAAGATGGCAGAAGTCAAAATGCCAAAGTCGATTGTTCAAGACGAGATATATATAAATGCAGATATATATAAATGCAGGCAATTACGACTGAGTCCACTGTACAAACCAATGGCTGACGTCACGGTAGCTATACGTCCATATTTTTATACGGTCTGGGAGAGAGATAATGAACGAATGAAAGGGCGAGAGGGGGAGAGAGGGGGGAGGTAGAGAGGGAGGGAGGTAGAGAGGGAGGGAAAGGGATGGGAAAGGAAGAGCGAGTGAAGAATGAATGAATGAGGGAGGTAAAGAGGTACGAATTAATTGAATGAATTTCCTTTATTGTCATTGTACGCACAAAACTATAAAACCAAGCTAATATTTTAAAAAATCCCAGAAGGAGAAAGTGAGTTAGTGGGAGTAAGAGAAGGAAGGAATAGCAACATAAAAACAGGAAGGGAAGAGGAGAATGAGAGAGCAAGGGGGAGACAGAGAGAGGGAGAGAGAAGAGAGAGGGAGGGGGAGAGAGAGAGAGGGAGAGAGAAGAGAGAGGGAGGGGGAGACAGAGAGAGGGAGAGAGAAGAGAGAGGGAGGGGGAGAGAGGGAGAGAGAGAGAGGGAGAGAGAAGAGAGAGCGAGGGGGAGACAGAGAGAGGGAGAGAGAAGAGAGGGAGGTGGAGAGAGGGAGAGAGGAGTGCGTGCCTCAATCGAAGACACTTAGAGAAAGCCCATTGATTGTGTTCATGGCTGGCTGGGCCCTAGCTTCTATTTGGTTAGTCATCTATTTCTCCTGTATGCTGAGATCAAGCCTTTCTCCTCCTCCTCCTCCTCTTTCATCTCTCCATCAGAGATGACTGGAGCAGCTAGACCTGCAACTTTCTACTAACTTATAATTACTGCTGCCAAACTCTCCATAAGCTACTGGCCCGAGCCGGGCAATGCAGGCCCTGTGCCAAAGAGCGGTGCGATATGTTAAGTATTGACACACACACACGCTAATCAGAGCTTACACCGTCTCAATGACTCACACACACGCAAACACACACACACACAGGCGTGCACTGTGACAATTCACACACACACACACACACACACACACACACACACACACACACACACACACACTGCACAAAATCTCAAACAGTGTAGAGGGTATGCATGTGATGTCACAGAGGCAGAAGTCACTGTGGGGTCACGCCCACTGAGTCACAGCAAGACTGGGCTTGAATGCAGTAATCAGCCTAGATAACTGACACCTGCTGCTCAGCGAGGAATTTGACACTCATTTTGACACTCGTTCCGATTGAGGGGGCGTGCATACCCTCTGTTGGGCAAGTTACTTTCAAAATGTAATAGAGAGCCGCAGGGATGATGTATTTTTGTAGTCAGAACGCGGAAGTCCCGGACTTCCTGGTTCTTCACTGTTTCTGTCTATGGGATTTTTGAATGGGTTTTTTGCGCGATGCTTCAAATAAGGTCTCTGGGCAAGGCAAGCTTAATCAAACGCGAATCAGAGTTCAGTCGGATAATCTTCACACATGAGGACCACTTTCATGAGTTTTGTAGCGTAAATGTGAGCCCTAGAAGTAAAAAGCTCGAGCTAAGCTAGTCCAGAACTACACACTGTCGCATAGGCTTCCACGTCACGTCAGCAGTCAACCTGGACTGTTGTTGATGTGTGCACTGAATACCCCGGGCTGAACGGGCTGAACCAGGTGAGGGAAAGAGAATTTCCGTGTTCGTCCTTTGAAGTGGTGACGTTATTGACGTATATATCCCCATCGACTCAACAGTGTAGTCTCATTTAGCCGTTTGCTAGCTAGCCGCCCTTTTAACGGCACGTAAAAGCTTCAAAACTCATAAAAGTGGTCCTCGTGTGTGAAGATGATGTTACTAAACACTGGTTCGCGTTTGATTAAGCCAGCGTTGCTCAGAGAGATGATTAGAAGCATCGCGCCAAAAACCCATTCAAAACTCCCATAGGCGAAAACAGTGAAGAACCAGGAGTGTTAGCATCGATGATTTCCGGACTCGTTCCTGCGGCTCTCTATAGAATACATAATAACTAGTTACTTTCATTTGTATCTGTTTGTATTTTCCACTGTATCTGTCTTCACTTCTTACTCACATCAACACCAGTTATTGTACATGCTCGCAATCTCACCTCAGGCTGCGTATTCCACGAGTGAGATCCGAACAAGCAAAGACTGCTTTCTCATTTTATGCCCCTAACAAGTGGAATATACTCCAGCACACTCTAAAGTACATTACTAACAAGTGGAATATGCTCCAGGACACTCTGAAGCTGGAGAAATGGATCTCTCTGGACTCATTTAGAGTACTCCTCGAGAGCACACTGCACGAGGAATGCACATGTTTTAGTTGATTATCATTCTTATTGCTCTTATCTTGTTTGTCTGTAAACCCTTGTATATGTTCATTGTAACAGGGCGCTCTTGAAAATGAGAGCTTGCTCTCAAGAGCCTTCCCTGTATAAATAAAGGCAAAAAAAAAAAAAAAAAAAAAAAAAAAAAAAAATTGAAAGTAATAAGTTACTTTACAATATTACTGTCTGTGTCGAGTAACTCGTTACATTACGCTACTTTTGCATTACTTTCCCCAAAAAAACAGCAGCAGCAGAATGACATCACTGCCCCGGAACCATCCCGAAAAATAATCGCCTTGAAGTCAGTGTAAACAATCCACAATTCTAAATGTTATTATTTTCCTTTGTTATTGTCATCTATAGTGGTTATTTGCATTAAAAAAAACACGGTTTGAATGGAAATGATTGTATCTTTATTTAAATAAGTGCTTTGATTAAAAAAAAGTAACTCAATTTGTAACTTGAGTTACTTGAGAAAGTAACTGGTATAATATTATGACATCCTATAAGTAATATGTTATATTACTGAGTTACTGCTAAAAGTAATATATCACATGTAATATGTTACTTTTGTAATGAGCTACCCCCAACACTGATCTCAAAAGGTCAAAAGGTGGTGTGTTGTTTTAAAATCTGATTTTAGTGTGGAAAAACCCAATGCTGCCAAGAGAGGTGAGATTATTCCACTTGCTTCTAATGCAGAGTCAACTCCTTTCAAGAATTTCCTGGATTCAAGAGTGATTTTCTCTCCACTCGACCTTCCTCTGCCTCGTGACCTTCCTCTGCCTCGTGACCTTCCTCTGCCTCGTGACCTTCCTCTGCCTCGTGACCTTCCTCTGCCTCGTGACCTTCCTCTGCCTCGTGACCTTCCTCTGCCTCGTGACCTTCCTCTGCCTCATGACCTTCCTCTGCCTCGTGACCTTCCTCTGCCTCGTGTCGTTACAGGAAGCTTCTCGAAGCGAGTCGACCTACCGTTGGAAACATTGGGAATTCTATCACCCCATTTAGCGTTTAGTGTTTCAGTCTTGTTTCATGAAAAACGCGCTTTTGCACCACGCACTCCATCTCCTAAATGACTTGTTAAGATGGGCAGTTTTCAGAGGGCAAGCAAGCACAAAATGAGAATTAATCACGCGACGAAGAACGTTTCAAAACGCGCGTAAATGTTCCTGTGTGGGGGGGAGTGGGGGGAGAGATAATCAACGTTTTTCTGCCTCCATTCAAGCAAAGTCCCCCAAGGCAGATTGGGATCAGAGGGGCCACGGTGTGGAATGTATCTCATCACAAAATCATCCAATTAACACTAACGAGGATCCAGGAAAGAGATGGGGAGGGAGGGGGTGGTCAGAGAGAGGAGGCGGGAAGGTAGAGCGAAGAGAGGCTGTGGAATGAGACAAGACAAGAAAATATGAAGAGAAAAAACAGTTGGCAGCAAGGGCCCGTTAGAGCTGAAGCGGAGGGGATAAAACGAGAAAGAGATTGAAAGAGAGACACGATCGATATGGCCAGAGAGAGAGGGAAGGTGCTACTGTAGGTTAGAGGGGGAGACTGGATCAGAGGAGGAGGAGGAGGAGGAGCAAGGTCAACGAAGAGGCGCGGGGGGGGAGCAGAAAGAAATAGAGTGAGCACAATGTCTCGGCTGGACAAGCTCCCCCTAAATCCAATACTGCAGCTTGCAGGTGTGAGAGGCCAGAGCGCCAGAGAAAAACACAACAGAAGAAGAAGTCGATCTCTGAGGTGTTTTGTTGCGGAAGAGAATTGAAGTGGCAGCTATTGAGGTCTATCAATTAGAGATTCCATCATGGCCTGGCAAGGTTACGTTATCACTGCGCACGCAGTCGCGCACGCACACACACACGCACGCACGCACGCACGCACACACACACACACACACACACACACACACACACACACACACACACACACACACACACACACACACACACACACACACACACACACTAGGGATGTCAATTTTCGGTTAATTTCACTTTCGATTAACCGACGCTAATAATCGATTAACCTATCGGTTAATTCATAATTTTTTAATATAAAAAAAAAAAAAAAAAAAAATGTTTTTTTTTTTTTTTTTTTTGTCTATTTACTCAATGAACTCATGCCCAGCTTCTGGTTGGGTAACATACCAGAATGTTATGTTTTGTTAAATATTGAATGTTGATGTGTCTGATAATCCCATGTGGGATGGGTCATGTAATTGTCCTGACACGAAAATAAAATATTCATTCATTCATTCATTCATTCATTCATTCATTCATTCATTCATGCCCAAACAAGGCGTGTTTATTTAAATGCTGAAATGTTAATGCTTTTTGTGTTAGAATTTCTAACACAAAAAGCATTAACAAGCATTAACAAAAAGCATCAACATTTCAACACAAATTCTTTTTGTGTTAGAATTTCTAACACAAAAAGCATTAACATTTCAGCATCTAAATAGACACGCCTTGTTTGGGCATGAGCTCATTGAGTAAATAGACCAAAAAAAAAAAAAAAAAAAATTTTTTTTTTTTTTTTTTTTTTAATATTAACTGATAGACCGACAGCAATAACCGAACAACGACGTTAGCGACGGTTAATCGATTAACGGTTAACCGTTGACATCCCTAACACACACACAACCAGAGTTTCTCTGGCTCTAACCACTTTCTTTCTTGCACTTGGCTTCAGGATTGGGGAGAGTTAGTCCCTTCCTTTTGGATGTGTTCTTTGCGCTGACTCGTGCTAGGATTATCAATGTTCAGGTCAGAGTAGGGCTGGGCGATATGACCAAATCTCATATCGCGATATAGGTCATTTCATATCCCGATACCGATATACATCACGATATAGCATATTTTCTGTAAATTCAATTTATAGTTTATATAAAATGACCACATGGCCATTTATTTATGTAGCAGTTAAACCAGTTAAAATGTTGTCAAACCTCACAAAGGATACATGCATTCAGAATACAGATAAGCATGGCTATTCTTTACAACACAAATAATAATAATTAGTTGCACGGCAGTAGAATAAAACACAAACTGAACCACACCATGTAGAGAGAATTTAGATGTTGTTGTAATACCCCCTCCTAGCCGTAGGGGGCGCTAAGTGCATAAAGCTACTCTTTGTTGTGGGACTTCAGAAGAAGTCTATAAAAGGAAGTGACTAACAGGAAGAGGGGGTCATTCCCCAGGAGCAGGAGAGGGGGGTGAACCACAGTGCTGTGTGAGACTTTGTTTTTGTAAATAAACCTTTTATAATACTTTTACCTTCTAGTTGCATTGGTTTTCTAAACTTAGAGTTATAGTCCTCACCACACACCACCAGTTCGATTATCAAAGATTACATTAGAGCAAAACAGGTAGAATAAAAGTTATTTAGTCTATAGTTCAGTCCAGTTCTCTCAGTTTATAAAGGAACAAAAATGCTCCACTTCGGGATTTCCATGTTACCAGACAGTTCAGTTCACTCAACAAAAGTACTCCACTCCAGCATTTCACGGTTATCCAACACAACTCTTAAACCCAGGGAAAGCTATAAGCTATAAGCCAAAGCTAACGATAGACGTTTTGTTGTCGGCCCTCAATGGATTTCCTTGGGATGATGAGAGGATGGGAGATGTTTTGCCAGGTTTAACGTTAGGAGGACACACGCAAATATGGATGAAACGCGGACTTAACACAGCGCAAATGCCTGGGTAGGCTAGGCGGACGGGGTGGAGGTAACATCTCCCTGCTCTTTAGCCTACTCACCGGCTGATTTGTGCCACTTATAAAAGGGACACAACGGGCTTGTTGACACAGAGTCTGGTGCGTGTGTGGACTGTGGACGTGAGTAAAAAAGAAAACAGAATGAAGAAAGCACAGCGTCATCCAAATGATGGACAATATTGCCATAAAGAGTGTGATTTGCAACACAACGATATAAACGATAGAGCATCATATGAGACAAAATACATTTTCTATCGTCCAGATGAAATATATCGTCATATCGCCCAGCCCTACTCAGAGTCCTGCACCGGGTCGGGGTTCCGCGGGGCCCCGCCGGGTACCCGCAAAAAAACGCGGGGGGCGGGTAAAAAATACACTTCTGTAAATTGGTGGGTCGGGCGGCGGGTAAAAATTAATAAATGCGGACGGGCGGCGGGTGGAACAACGACAACGTATGAGCCTTGTGTGTTTTTCTGTTACACTCAGATGGAGGCAGGGGGTGTGTCTGGCAGGCAGGGGGTGTGTCTGGCAGGGGGGGTGTCTGGCAGCTGGTCTGACTCGAACAGGAGAAAAGTTTCTGACCACGTTTTCGCAGTTTGTTTACATAACCGGCATCGTTTCAAGTATGCGCATACTGTGCAATGTGTGACGCTATATGGACTGCACAAAACATTCAAAACTCAGCTGCGGTCAAGGTGATTGATTGGAGACAATACGAGTCGGACAGATAGTAGGCTAACGTTAGCTTCCAGTCAAACATACACACTGGCTGTTTTCATAGCAACAGGCAAGAACATGTCATGGATGGATAGCGTGAAAGTGGAGAGGTCTCATCCCAACGTGGATTTACGTTCCTCCAACAGCAATCATAAAGGCAGTATGGATTATACCGGACATATTGGAAATAGCTGGTAAGTCACTTTGCTTGCTGTAACTGTCTGTGTGTCTGATAGCAGAGCTATCCAGCTGGTTAGTGAGCTAGCAGCTGCTAAAAGCTAATTAACGTACATCAGCTGACGAGTCTCGGCCAGAAAGACTGCTGTTCGCCTCTCGTGTGAAACGGTGGCAGTTTCGTTTGGTTCACTACAAAATGTTTGCACTGCAGATTAACGGTTATTATATATATGCGGTTCCGGGTCGGGGGGCGGGTCTCATGTCTGCGGGGCGGGGTGGGTTGCGGTACTGATTGATCATATGTGCGGGTTCGCGGAGCGGGGTCGGTACTGCACGTCGCGGGGCCGGGCGGAACCGGGTCTTGAAAATCAGACCCGCGCAGGACTCTGGCCCTACTTCAGAGTGCGATTCAGGTCAGAGCACAGAGTGCAATGAAAAGCAGTGTGATGTCATTTCAACACAATGTGTTGTCATCTGAGGTCACTTCCTGTCTGTCAGGAAGATGACAACCTTCATAACTTCCTCACACTGGTGTCCAAATCCGGAGTTATTGTCATCTTCCTCCTGAGTCTTACGGGTCCGGGTGATGTGCAAGTAAACCCGCTGACCAGTACGGTGTACGGTGTTCAGGTGTTCACATACTGACCAGTACGGTGTATGGTGCCTGTTCACATACTGACCAGTACGGTGTATGGTGCCTGTTCACATACTGACTGCCGAAGCCCAGGAAACGGTTCATGCACACATACAGGCCCAATTGTGGACAAAACCGACATCAAAACCTCGCTAAACTCCGCCATGGCCGCCACCATAGCTAGTTCTGCCTTTCAATGGGAAATGTAGGAGCGCAGGTGATGAATTGCGATCACTGATGTCATAAATCATTGATGATGTCATAATGACAATGTCCATTGACACCATCAGTGACATCACCAGTAATGTCATAAATCAAAAATGTTTTTGTTATAAGTCAAATGTGTGAGTGTGTGTGTGGTACTGCTCCATTCCATCCGTATCCATAAGCTTTCAGAAAATGTGTAGAATAGAATGTAGAATGTAAATAGCTAGCGTTAGCCTCTGGCGTTAGCTAGCCGTTTGCTGTTAGCTATGTTAGTTACGTGGGCATAAAACGCCACAGAATGACCAATTTGATATAACTGTCAGTGTTGGGCAAGTTACTTTCAAAATGGTAATATACTACATATTACTAGTTACTTTAATTTGAAAGTAATATGTTACTTTACAATATTACTGTCTGTGTAAAGTAACTCATTACTTATTACACTACTTTTGCATTACTTTCACCAAAATAACTGCATTAGCAGAATGACGTATAATATTACTGAAATCCTATAAGTCAGTCAATAACTTATATTACTGAGTTACTGATAAAAGTAATATATTACATGTAATATGTTACTTTTGTAATGAGTTACCCCCAACACTGATAACTGTTAACCAGATTGAGTTACACAGTTTCCATAAAGCCCACCAGCTTTGATATTTGTTGGCTACTTGTTGATATATTGATGTGTCACGTACATTAACGCTCGCCACTGTGCATTAGCGCGGCTTGTAGCGTTAACACGCTCTGGCATTAAGTGTTGATGAGAGATGATACAGCGAATACGTGTTTATGTCCTGTCAGGCAGCTCTGTCTGTGTGTGTGTGTGTGTGTGTGTGTGTGTGCGTGTGTGTGTGTGCGTGCGTGCGTGCGTGCGAGAGAGAGAGAGAGAGAGAGAGAGAGAGAGAGAGAGGATCCAAACAATGTCAGCTATTTAATTCTGCTCCTCTGAGAGGGCATCTGTCAAATAAAGAATTCAGCTGTCCACTGGCGCTCAAGTCTTTCCCACAAACCCTTGCTCCCTCTCTCTCCTCGCTCTCCGTCCTTCTCTCTCTCTCTCTCCTTCTCTCTCTCTCTCTCTCTCCTTCTCTCTCCTTCTCTCTCTCTCTCTCTCTCCTTCTCTCTCTCTCTCTCTCTCCTTCTCCTTCTCTCTCTCACGTGGAGTAGTGCCGCCCTGTCCGTTCGCACTGTAATCACTTAAAGTCGTGTGAGTTTACACGAGAGGCCAGTCTGCGACATGTTGGTGTGTGTTTAGACGTGTGCGTTCAACATCACCTTCCTCCTCCCGGCCCCGCTCCTTCCTACGAGCACAGCGTGTGTGTGTGTGTGTGTGTGTGTGTGTGTGTGTGTGTGTGTGTGTGTCTGATGCTAATGGTGTTATGTATTAGCACAGCGTGTGTGTGTGATCTTAATGGTGTTATGTCTCATAAAGCTGATTTGTTATGATGGGGCTGTAAACGCAGAGAGGACAGAAGAGGTGCGCCGCCTTTTCTGAGAGCGACAAGAGAGTGTTCATGTGTGTGTGAGCGATGCATGGAGCATCTGAGCCTGTCATTGTCGTGTGTGTGTGTGTGTGTGTGTGTGTGTGTGTGTGTCCTGTCATCTGCACGCGCGTGTGTGTGTGCGTGCGTGCGTGCGTGTGTGCGTGTGCGTGTGCGTGTGCGTGTGTGTGTGTGTGCGTGTGTGTGCGTGTGTGTGTGCGTGCGTGCGTGTGCGTGTGTGTGTGTGTGTGCGTGTGGGGCATTGGGACCGAGCGCGACAGGCAGATGACTCACCATCAGGAGACGACAGTTCTCAGGACTCCTCCTCTGTCGGGGGATGATGACATCATTACTGCCTGAAAGATCGATGAAAACATCCCTCCTGCAAACACAAACAGAAACCAGAGGGGGCGCTATTGAATCATGCTAATCATAATACTACATTACTGCTTGACCTATGATGCCCCCCGGGGGCTTCACAGGGCGTTGCTTTGTTTGCCATCGGCATTGATTTACTCTCATTGTTTTCTGAACACACCCCCCCACCCCCCGTCCTCGTTTAGCAGGTGACATGGAAAACAAGAGCAATGTGTTTGTAATCATAATTCAAAACGCTGTTATGGATTTTTGTTCTTTGCTGCAGAGCCCTGCAGCTCGCCGGCGGGATCGAGCCGTATTGATCTCTGTCCCCGCAGTCGACGGCTGCAAAGAGCAAAGAGTGTTATAGAGAGGCAAAGTGAACGTCACTTCCTGCTTCAGCACTGTACCAGAGATTTTCTTCCGCAATTTATTTTCCCATAGACATTTCGTAAAATGCTTATAAAAAGTTTTACTTGGTCAAACCAAACGGCTATATTTAGAATTGGCAGAGACCATAGAACATTTCACTTGGACCAAAACGAAACATCGAAAACATATTTTCTTTAAACCCGTTTACGTTTTGGTCCGAGTGAAATGTTATGTGGTCTCTCCTGTTTCTAAATATATCTGAACTGTTTGGTTTGAACAAGTCAAACTATTTTTATACACATATTTTACGAAATGTCTATGGGAAAATAAATGGCGGATGGAAATCTCTGGTACAGTGCTGAAGCAGGAAGTGACGTTCACTTTGGCTCTCTATTTCAGAGGGCTTTGAGACGAGCCACTCTCTTCTTGTTCTTCTCTTGGTTTCCCTTCCCTGACTCTTTCGCATGTTTCCTACTTCCTTTTTTTGCGGCACAGTGGTAGCATTGTCACCTCACAGCAAGAAGGTCCTGACAGCATCAGCCCATGGGCCACGTGCAGCAATGGAATTGCAATTTTTTTATTTTTGGTTTACAGTGCACCTGAACGCAACATGCAAGATACCCGCTGAATAAGTGTCCACATGTTCATGTCATTCTGGCCAATACTCCACTTCTGTGTTATAGCATTTCAGTCTGGAATATGGAATATCTTGCAATAATCTATGATTTAGCTGCTAAATTGTCAAATACCGCCGTCTGCTCGCTACCCAGGCACTTATGTATGTACTTATCCTAACTAACTTAACCTAACTAACTATCCGGTGTGCACAACATTGTCAGACTAAACTCCGGCTGACACCCCAAAAACCTACAATCCGCTACAGAAAAATGTATATTGTTTGTTTAGTAACTGGTCCCTGGCCTTCTAGCATTTCTATCATTGGCCCCCGGGCAAAGCAAGTTGAGTATCCCTGCCCTAGAGTTTGCATGTTCTCCCCGTGCTCCCCTGGGGTTTCCTCCCTACAACATCGGTATGGACCCCCATTTCCTCCGTATGCAGTCGCCAGCTGCTTCTTTTCACCGACAGCGAGGAGTTTCACCAGCAGGACATGGCGTGTGGGAGGATCACGCTATTCCCCCATGTAGTACTTATTAACAAACTCAAGTTAGACCAGTAAGATTCGGCTATGGGAGCATTAGGGTAAATAATGAGACCAAACAAGAATGTAAGATGTCTTATAGAATTGCCGGCTTGTATTGAAATATAGGAATGATAGTAGTAATAGAATAGAAGTCGAAATATATTGGTACCATACAAACAACAAAATGAGCTCAAAATAAAATATTAAATCACCTTGTGAAATGGTCAAATCACAAATAATCTCAATTAGGCAAACACCTTGAAATATCGGTTCAAATTAATTAACCTTGAAATTTTGAGGGCACTGTGCCTTTAAAATCCAAGGTTAAATCCTATGGGTGCACCCTGGGTAAGTATCTGTTTCAATACCCTAAGTATCAGTACCTATGATGTAACCTCTAGTCACAAAATGCAAATGTACAGTCACAGTCAATACAATCAAGAAATCAAACATGAAAAATAATAAACTTGAATTCACAGTACAAAGTAAACCCCAATCAGTAAACCCACATGAACCCCAGGTGAATGGAATGTAGATTACTTTCCCCCGAGAGTCCAACTACCCCGCAAGGTATAGTACAGGTGTAAGTGAAACTGAGAGTCCAACCACACCGCGAGGTATAGTATGAGTGTAAGTGAATTGTGTAAAGTTCTGTCCTACCATGCTGATAGAACCATAGACTTGAGGTAGAGTGGAGCTCCAAGGGGGGGAAAAATCAGTCTTCGCATGCAATCTTCTGGCTCAGTGGCTCGCCATCCTTGGTAGTCCTAGACTCTGACCTCATCAAAAACCTGACCTGTTAGATATACAAACAAGACCATTTAAATAAATAAATAACAGTTAAACTTTACAGTAACCATTCATATCTTAACAGTTTACAACTGTAACCATTTATAGCATAATAGTTTACAACTGTGTACAACTGTGCATGTTATACAACATGAAACAATTATCCTTCAATACGAAAATAAAGTGATAAACATGAATATGAAAATAAAATGCATCTGAATAAAGTGCTGTTTCTCACCAAGTGTGTTCAATGTCCATGCTCTCCTCTAACCACCAGGCAAAGTGCAGCACAGGCAGACTGCAGCTAGAATTGAAAAATGTTATATTATTGCCATTTGCCTAAATGTCACGAAACTGTTATGTTCTGTGCACAGTGCTACATTAATCATAGATGGATATTAGCTTGGAACAGCCAGGTTACAGGTAATGTTGCTATCAGTTAGCCTGTAATGGCTCAGATAACAGCATAGCTGCACAGTTAGCCTAGGTAATGCTAGCTGTTAGCCTGTAGTGGCTCAGATAAACAGCATAGCTACACAGTTAGCATAGGTAATGAGCGAGGCGGCGTGCAGCGTGTCGGTGGAGCTAACCTACCTCTAACCTTACCTCTCCCAGCCCCCACGCCAAACCTAACCTCCCCCCATGCCTAAACCTAACCTCCCCCAGACCCTAACCCAAAACCTAACCTCTCCCACCCCACGCCTAAACCTAAGGTCGGCATTGCGGGTGGTCGGCATAGCGGGTGGTCGGCATAGCGGGTGGACCCCGCCTGTAGTGGCTCAGGTAACCACATGTTAGCATAGCTAGCTCAGCACAGTTAATAGCTATAGTTTGTAGCACTCACCAGTTTTGCTGACAAACTCAACTCTTTAGCAGCTTGGGTGAAGCAGCAAGGTGTTTATGCTGTTTAGTTCTGGCTGTTGATTTTGTTACAAGTTAATATTCTACTAGGCTTCTGTAGGTTTCTGTCTTGACAGTTTCTCATTTGACTCTCAATTAATTATGCAGCTCAATCGTTTTTCTATGCTGCTAATCCGCGGAGATTTTTTCAGAGGAAAAAGGGGCGGAACCAAATTGTGTTGACACGTCGTCTGATTGGTCTGTCAATGTTGATGCTTGGCTGGCTATTGGTCGACCAACAGAGGCCATGCCCATGGGTCAGCAACAGAGGTTTTGTTTCCAGGCAGAATATCTTCATTATTATTGCTTGTGGACAATAAGGCAATGAATTGTTTTATTTCTGAACAATTTATACTTAAGCTCTCTCTTCTGGTAAGCAGTTTGTATGACCTGGGTTACACCCAGTTCCCCTCCCCCGGAACAGGCGCCCAGACTGACCAGAGGAGACCAGTGTTGGGCAAGTTACTTTCAAAATGTATTGTAGCGATCCGGGGTTTTACGTGTAATGTGGTGTTTCCGTGTTTAGCTAGGAACTGATGTGTGTGGGTGTGTTCCTGGGGGGAAGGGTGTGTATGTGACCATCCTGTCTCGTGGTTGTCAGTTAAGCTATGTGAAGAGCTGGAGTGGATGTGTGTATAGCTAGCAGCGAAGCTACAGCTAGGAGCTATGAGAATGAGCCTGTGAATAAAAGCCCTGTACCAACGACAAGTCTCCTGGTTCCTGTGGACGAATACCCGATTCGTTACAGTATATTCAAAATACTACATAATACTAGTTACTTTCATTTAAAAGTAATACGTTACTTTACAATATTACTTACTGTGTAGAGTAACTCGTTACTTATTACACTACTTTTGCATTACTTTTACCAAAACAACAGCAGCAGAATGAACCATCCCGAAAAATAATTTAAACTGCCTTGAAGTCAGTGGAAACAATCAAAAATTCTAAATGCTATTCTTTTCCTTTGTTATTATCATCTATAGTGGTTATTTGCATAAACACACAGTTTGATTAGGAAATGATTGTATCTTTTTTAAATATGTGCTTTGATTTAATACAATGTAACTCAATTTGTAACTTGAGTTACTTGACAATGTAACTGGTATAATATTACTGAAATCCTATAAGTAATAAGTTATATCACTGAGTTACTGCTAAAAGTAATATATTACATGTAATATGTTACTTTTGTAATGAGTTACCCCCAACACTGGAGGAGACACTAGTGCGGCGACCAGTACACATACCCTTAATAAGGCTTCCCACCCGCAGACACGGCCAATTGTGCCTGTATGGATGGCCGACCAAGGTAACGCGGGGCTCGAACATGCGACCCTCGTGTTGGTAGGCAGGAAATATCTACCGCTGCACTGCCTGGACACATACAGATTTGATCTATTTTCTGAGTTTTCATTGTCTGAACTGAATAATTGAATGAACATCAGGCAGCAGGCAGGCGATGAGTCATTGGTTTCTGCTGGCGTGCGGCCATCTTGGACCGAGCCAGCCACAATATTTGTAATTGGCGAAGCGGACTAGAAGCTCTGGGGAATTCACACACCCTGATGATGTGACATGAGAAACGCTGTAAGAACATTGTAATCCTGATGGAAATTGGTACCAGGCTGCAAACAACTTGTTCTGCTTCAGCATCAGCATATTGACATGGATTTCTACCTATAAAACTGTATGAGCTCAAATTTGATCTCAGAACCTTTCACATACTGAGCCTGTCTGGTGGCATAGATAGAAAACAGGATATTCGTTTTAATGTGATCTACAAAATTAGGACACAAACATGAAATGATAACAAAATGGATAAAGAACAAGCTATTTATGTGATTTATTTATTTATTCACCTTTCAGATAAAACACAAACTGGAAATAGTGTGAAGAAACACAGTTGCTTTGCATGAAGCCAGTCAGTCATCAAGCCATATCTATGATCACTCAACCATATGATCACATATCAAATCTTCATGTAAACATATAATTGGCTATGAGGTGATCTGAACTCAGGTAGCCTATAAGATACAGTACATAAATTGAATTGCAATTATATGTGTTATGGAAATAATAACAATAATTAATCAGAATTCCCTGGACAGTAAAACAAGAGCAATTTCAAAGCAATTTCAGAAACACTATTTTTCATACCGGAGAGAAGAAAGCACAGGAACAGTGATGCTTGCTCATTCATTGATTGGATTGGGTGGACCAGGTACATCTAACTCCAGTCCAGTTATAGGCCTACTGCAGTGATACCAGGTACATCTAACTCCAGTCCAGTTATAGGCCTACAGCAGTGATACTCATGACCAGGTACATCTAACTCCAGTCCAGTTATAGGCCTACTGCAGTGATACTCATGACCAGGTACATCTAACTACAGTCCAGTTATAGGCCTACTGCAGTGATACTCATGACCAGGTACATCTAACTACAGTCCAGTTATAGGCCTACAGCAGTGATACTCATGACCAGGTACATCTAACTCCAGTCCAGTTATAGGCCTACTGCAGTGATACTCATGACCAGGTACATCTAACTACAGTCCAGTTATAGGCCTACTGCAGTGATACTCATGACCAGGTACATCTAACTCCAGTCCAGTTATAGGCCTACTGCAGTGATACTCATGACCAGGTACATCTAACTCCAGTCCAGTTATAGGCCTACTGCAGTGATACTCATGACCAGGTACATCTAACTATAGTCCAGTTATAGGCCTACAGTGATACTCAACTTACGGCCTGGGGGCCAGATGCGGCCCGCGACAGGGTGCAGAGTGGCCCCACGACCATTTAATTCCATGTTAGTTTTCATTGTGAATTAGAATCTAATAACACTATCCGGTGTGCACAACATTGTCAGACTAAACTCCGGCTGACACCCCAAAAACCTACAATCCGCTACATAAAAATGTATATTGTTTGTTTATTAACTGGCCCCTGGCCTCCTATCATTTCACGAAAGTGGCCCCTGGGCAAAGCAAGTTGAGTATCCTTGGCCTACTGGATGCTTTTCATGATGAATGGCAGGGGTGTTCAAAGTCTGAAACTGTGGGCCTCCGCAAGACAAAGCCTGGAAAAAGGAGCCTCCCTCGCTCAATTCCTGGAGGCCTACGGGATCATGATTATGTTGTTTGATCCCATAGATACTCGGCAATTGAGCCCAGATAGCCTGATGTTGCTGTTTGACATACTTAGTTCAGACGACACCACATACATAGCAAAGTCTCTTTCTGATGGCATTTCTTACTTTCTGACTGTGGGACGGTGGTGAAAAGCTGACAAATTCCCCCAAACTACTGTATCTCTGAACTATCTCTTTAACTAAATCACATTTCTCCAGTGGGAAGCGATTTCATGCAGGTTCCCAATTGAGCTGTCAGGAGAGAACTGTTACAAATCATCCCCATTTTTCTCCAATCACTTGACGGCCCATTTGACTTCTTCACCATGTGCACCTTTCTCTTTTCATACTGTTTCATAGCCCACTGTTCTCATTCTGCAGCACAAGGCTTTATAGCAGCAACAAGTTCCATGATGTTCAAGGAGTGTGTTGCTGATGTAGGTGTGTTACATTAGTCTCTGATGTGAGAGAGATGGAGGTTAGTTAAAACCTCTCAACCACTCAACTGATGATGCCTCGCCAGGCTGGTCACAGAGCAGTAACAGGCTGCTCACAGAGCAGTAACAGGCTGGTCACAGAGCAGTAACAGGCTGGTCACAGAGCAGTAACAGGCTGGTCACAGAGCAGTAACAGGCTGGTCACAGAGCAGTAACAGGCTGCTCACAGAGCGGTAACAGGCTGGTCACAGAGCAGTAACAGGCTGGTCACAGAGCGGTAACAGGCTGGTCACAGAGCAGTAACAGGCTGGTCACAGAGCGGTAACAGGCTGGTCACAGAGCAGTAACAGGCTGGTCACAGAGCAGTAACAGGCTGGTCACAGAGCAGTAACAGGCTGGTCACAGAGCAGTAACAGGCTGGTCACAGAGCAGTAACAGGCTGGTCACAGAGCGGTAACAGGCTGGTCACAGAGCGGTAACAGGCTGGTCACAGAGCAGTAACAGGCTGGTCACAGAGCGGTAACAGGCTGGTCACAGAGCAGTAACAGGCTGGTCACAGAGCGGTAACAGGCTGGTCACAGAGCAGTAACAGGCTGGTCACAGAGCGGTAACAGGCTGGTCACAGAGCAGTAACAGGCTGGTCACAGAGCAGTAACAGGCTGGTCACAGAGCAGTAACAGGCTGGTCACAGAGCAGTAACAGGCTGGTCACAGAGCAGTAACAGGCTGGTCACAGAGCAGTAACAGGCTGGTCACAGAGCAGTAACAGGCTGGTCACAGAGCAGTAACAGGCTGGTCACAGAGCAGTAACAGGCTGGTCACAGAGCGGTAACAGGCTGGTCACAGAGCGGTAACAGGCTGGTCACAGAGCAGTAACAGGCTGGTCACAGAGCAGTAACAGGCTGGTCACAGAGCAGTAACAGGCTGGTCACAGAGCAGTAACAGGCTGGCCACAGTAATGTTTCTGACCAGTAACAGGGCTTCTAACCAGGAAGACTTGCCTCAACAGTAGAAGGGTTTCTAATCAGTGGTGGGATGCCTGACCTGTAGAAGGACATCAGACCAGTAGCAGGGCTTCTGAATGGACTGGTGAAGGTACTCGTGGTGTGGTTTCTCTGTGGTTTTGTCTTTGTGAAGATGTTCCTGAATCTGTGAAGCACAGCGGACATGATGATGGCTTTTTATTATGACATCATCACATGGTAAAACAAAGAAAGAAACCGAAATGTTCCTATGACATCACCATGTAGACACCAATTAGACGATCCAGATTCTGCTCCGGTTTCCTCTGTGCTGCACCTTTGGAAAGTTACGAGAAATGTGCATGGAATTTGAGTTAGGGCTTGCTCTCTCTCTCTCTCTCTCTCTCTCTCTCTCTCTCTCTCTCTCTCTCTCTCTCTCTCTCTCTCTCAGGGCTCTCATACCTGTCTGCCTCTCTCTCTCTCTCTCTCTCTCTCTCTCTCTCTCTCTCTCTCCTCTCTCTCTCTCTTCTTCCCTCCTTCTCTCTGCTTGTCCCTGTCTGACTCCGTAAGAATGAAATCAAGGTGGCTATATTGCCTTTCTGGAACGCTCCTCAGCTCAGAATGGAAAAGGTCGCCCCACGGTGTGGACAACAGAGATTCAATTTACAATCTGTACCGCTCACTGAGGAACACTCATCCTGTGTGTGTGTGTGTGTGTGTGTGTGTGTGTGTGTGTGTGCGCGTGTGTGAGTGTGTGTGTGTGTGTGTGTGTGTGTGTGTGTGTGTGTGTGTGTGTGTGTGTGTGTGTGTGTGTGTGTGCGTGCGTGCGTGCGTGCGTGCGTGCGTGTGTGTGTCAGAGAGAGAGTGAGCGAGAGAGACTTGCAGACCCCTCATCACAACCCACAGCAGTGCAGTACATTCTCCCCATATCAAAAGCAGGTTGAAATGGACACACCTGCTCTGAGTACTAAACACTCTTCTTTGACTCGCATGTCGCTGCTGTGGGATGAGAAGCTCACATCTGCAACACTTTTCCTTCACAGCCGTGTGAGCTTTTCCACCATGCAGCATTCTGAACATCACCCAATGGGTTTTGAACCAATTCCACAAGCCCAAGAGGTCAGAGAGGTTTTCTCAACCCATAGAGGAGCTGTACAGCCTGTACAGTATGTGATGCACCATGCAGTGCTCCATAGAGGAGCTGTACAGCCTGTACAGTATGTGGTGCACCGTGCAGTGCTCCATAGAGGAGCTGTACAGCCTGTACAGTATGTGATGCACCGTGCAGTGCTCCATAGAGGAGCTGTACAGCCTGTACAGTATGTGGTGCACCGTGCAGTGCTCCATAGAGGAGCTGTACAGCCTGTACAGTATGTGATGCACCATGCAGTGCTCCATAGAGGAGCTGTACAGCCTGTACAGTATGTGATGCACCGTGCAGTGCTCCATAGAGGAGCTGTACAGCCTGTACAGTATGTGATGCACCGTGCAGTGCTCCATAGAGGAGCTGTACAGCCTGTACAGTATGTGGTGCACCATGCAGTGCTCCATAGAGGAGCTGTACAGCCTGTACAGTATGTGATGCACCGTGCAGTGCTCCATAGAGGAGCTGTACAGCCTGTACAGTATGTGGTGCACCATGCAGTGCTCCATAGAGGAGCTGTACAGCCTGTACAGTATGTGATGCACCGTGCAGTGCTCCATAGAGGAGCTGTACAGCCTGTACAGTATGTGATGCACCGTGCAGTGCTCCATAGAGGAGCTGTACAGACTGTACAGTATGTGATGCACCGTGCAGTGCTCCATAGAGGAGCTGTACAGCCTGTACAGTATGTGATGCACCGTGCAGTGCTCCATAGAGGAGCTGTACAGCCTGTACAGTATGTGGTGCACCGTGCAGTGCTCCATAGAGGAGATGTACAGCCTGTACAGTATGTGATGCACCGTGCAGTGCTCCATAGAGGAGCTGTACAGCCTGTACAGTATGTGATGCACCGTGCAGTGCTCCATAGAGGAGCTGTACAGCCTGTACAGTATGTGATGCACCGTGCCGTGCTCCATAGAGGAGCTGTACAGCCTGTACAGTATGTGGTGCACCGTGCAGTGCTCCATAGAGGAGCTGTACAGCCTGTACAGTATGTGATGCACCGTGCAGTGCTCCATAGAGGAGCTGTACAGCCTGTACAGTATGTGATGCACCGTGCAGTGCTCCATAGAGGAGCTGTACAGACTGTACAGTATGTGATGCACCATGCAGTGCTCCATAGAGGAGCTGTACAGCCTGTACAGTATGTGATGCACCGTGCAGTGCTCCATAGAGGAGCTGTACAGCCTGTACAGTATGTGATGCACCGTGCAGTGCTCCATAGAGGAGCTGTACAGACTGTACAGTATGTGATGCACCGTGCAGTGCTCCATAGAGGAGCTGTACAGCCTGTACAGTATGTGATGCACCGTGCAGTGCTCCAGAAGCTGACTTACAGGGGTTTCACACAGCGACAGCGATATATTACTCTGTCACACACACAGCAGAACCACATTTAATATTGTAAAAATCACGCGCAAAAATCACAACCACTCCATCACTCCCAAACACACAATGCATGCCCGCGCACGCACGCACACACACACACACACACACACACACACACACACACACACACACACACACACACACCACCCTTCCACAGGGCCCGGAGTGGCGCCGTCCGGGGCAGCGGTGGAACAGGTAGTGTCGCCCACCGGGGGCCAATAGGGAGCGCGCCGCCCTCGGCCAGGAACCTGCCCACAAAGACAGGAAGTGGGACCCTTCCACCTGATACCGCCGCAGGGCCCCTGGGAGGGAGGGGGGGGGGGGGGGACGCCCGTGATGGATTAGCTGCTATTCCCAAAGCGTGTTTACCTAGGCACACACAGATGGCAGGCGGACCGCTGTGCATACAATGCAGGCAGACAACAGCAGAGGCTGTGTAGCTAATATACATCTAAGACTGAGCTGCAGGCAGACAGCAGTAGAGGCTGAGCTGGAGGAGGAGTTGTGAGGGGAGAGCAGTGCGTTGGCCCACGAGGGAATGGGAGGTTTTTGGAGTCATTAGTCATTGTTGTGTGTGGTCAAACAAGATGAACTCTTTCATCTTTTCACGGCCAAACACCCATGAGGTGTTTCTCACTTTGGCTCGTTCACTTTGTGTGCTTTCATCAGACTTCTACAGAGGCACCATTGAAAGCCTGCTGACTGGCTGCTTCACCACCTGGTACGGGAACTGTACCACCATGGACCGCAGGGCGCTACGGAGAGTGAGACGCGCGGCCCAGCACGTAACAGGACGTGAGTTGCCAGAACTGCATGAACTGTATAAACAGCGGTGCCTCAGGAGGTCCCTGAAGATCATCAAAGACACAAACCATCCCCACAACAGCCTGTTCTCCCTGTTACCCTCAGGGAGAAGATACAGGGTTCCAAAAGCACGCACAAATCGCTTGAGGAACAGTTTCTTCCCGCAGGCCACGAGACTCCTTAACCTACACAAATAGTGTAGTAGCCGTACTGTACCGTACTGTAGCTGCTACCATTACATATGTCTAATGTTTAATTGTATGTTTAATCATCATCATCATCATCAGGTCGAGTGGGTTCCTCGGGCAATGATGGATCTCCATTCCTCCGTCGCCTGCATACACGTTCCAATTTCTCCTGCAGTCAGCCCGGTGTCTCGCCTTAAAGTGTCCACATATGTTAGTTGCTGTCTTCCCCTTCTTTTAGCTCCGTGTGTCGGCTCCCACAGTACCAGCTTCTGTGCTGCTAGCTCCGGGTGTCAATAACAGTGTCCAGCAAGCCTCAGCCGCCTGAGTCGTATCTTCTCACTTAGCTTAGGCAGCTCTTGGTAAAGATCAACGTTTGTGATATGGGTGCCAGGGTGGATGTTGAGGGCATGCTTAAGCATCCGCGTGTAGCATCCATTTAGTCTGTTCTCCCTCTGTTGACTCAAGGTCCATGTTTCAAAGCCATAGATCAACACTGACTCCACAGATGCAGTGAACAGGGCAAGTTTGATTTTTCTAGAAAGGCCTGTCCTCCATATGTTATTCAGTGAGTGGACAGCTTTCCAGGCCAGGGCCTTCCTGACCCTGATGTCCTTCTCTGTACTGGTCACCCATGATCCTAAATACTTAAAGTCCTCCACCTTCTCCAGTGGCTCCCCCGACAGAGTAGTGATGGGATTATCATCTCTGCTGTTGGGTTATGTACTGTGTTTTCTTTACGTTTATCCCAAGACCAACTACAGCACACTCTCTCTCCACTCGGTTCAAGAGTTCTTGGGCTTCTTGGATTTCATTTGATATTAACGCGATATCATCTGCGAAATCAAGATCGGTTAGTACTTGGGCCTGCAGACGCCTACTCTGGCGTGGCTTGATGGTAAATCCAAGTTCATTCCCCTTGTCTCCAATGGCC
>NC_139642.1:65745101-65852601 GCF_964638095.1 Poromitra crassiceps
TAAACCAGCGCTGGCCCTGATTGGCCCGGTTACATTGTAATTTCAGGAAATGGATGTGGGCGGCAGGAGGTCCAGACTGATCTGTGGATCCAAACACATTTGTGAGGTTCCTACCAGGCTAGCGAATAGAAGACACATTTAGCTTGATATGACCCCAGGAAGCCCCCTATGGGAGGATCTTTGCGGTGCGGCTTTAGTATTGACTTGTATAACTGTCAACACTGTACTGTACATGCAAAGATAATTGCGGTGAGAGGGAACCCTTTAGAACAGTCATTCTCATACATTATACTCTGACTGGGGCATTTGTAGAGTTATAGGGAAATCAAGCCATAGGGGGGGACCACTGGAAACTCCCCCAAGGACCCCTAGAGGTCCCCGAACCCTACTTTGAGAACCACTTTGTCATCATCATGAACGCAGCGGCGTTGTTATTAGCCTGAACCTGAACTGCTTCCCTCCGGTCAACCTTGTCTCCTGTTAGCCTTTAGGAAATGAAATCTCTCTCTCTCTCTCTGTCTTTCTCTATCTCTCTCTCTCCTCCAACCTGTGGCTATGACTGTGGTTTGTGCCGGGAGGGAGCGGGGGTTTATTCCATACACCATAACCACATAACCTCGCCCTCCCTTCCAGCGCTCCCCTCTTCCTCTGTTTTGACCACAACACTCCTCTCCCACCGTCTGGCCTGTCACTCATCTGTCTTCCCATCGTTTCTCTCTCTCCGTCTCTCTGCTCCTCCTCCTCCTCCTCTCCCTCTCTCTCGCTCCTCCAGCCGGCCACTGTGTGTTTGCTGCCGCTGATCCGGGACGACCTGGGTGTGTTTGCAAATCTATATTGAGGATTTTGGGTTGAGCCGGGGACGACCGGGGTCAAGTGGACACTGTTGAAAGAGGCCCCGACACACACACGCACGCACACACACACACACAAACACACACACACACACCGAGGATACACACCCCGACATTCACCTTGATCTGTCTTCACCGTTCTCTCTCTCTCTCTCCCACACACACACACACACACACACACACACACATGCAGGCACACACACACACACACACACACACACGCAGACAGACACCGGTGTGTAAGCCAAGCCTGGAAGCAGCATAACAACATCAAAGATTGAGTGAGTTGTGGCGGGAGGAAATTGCTGCTCGCTCTGGCCCGGGTGACATCAGACTGAGGCGTGGGTGACATCAGAGGCGTGGGTGACATCAGAGGCGTGGGTGGCAGAGGGGTGACATCAGAGGCGTGGTGGGTGACAGAGGGGTGTCAGGGCCTGCAGGGAGAGGACAGGCCAGGGGGAAGGTTGGCTCCTATATCATTAGCGGGCCTGATGTCATGGCGTAGCATGTGGGTGGCAGAAAGGGTATAGGGAAAGTTTCCGAATATATTTGCATGGATTTATGCAGCTTTGCGAGAACTTTTGTGAACTGGGTTCGACAGTCTTTCCTCTCTTACCCTATAGAAGAAGGTATATATAGAAACCTGCCGTTGGGAACATAGCATAGGGCTGCCTCCTGGTTTCGCTGCCTGTGTCTGTGTCACTCTGTGTGTGTCACTCTGTGTGTGTGTGTGTGTGTGTGTGTGTGTGTGCATGTGTGTGTGCAGCTTCCTCCTCTCTGTCCTCTTCTCTGACTCCAGAGTGACAGTGATGACTTGGCTCTTCGTCACCAGTGTGGGCTCTCATTCATGTCATATTGAAGTTATTAACTATCTTAACACATCTTAACAGGTCAGCTCTACTATTCGAACATTTGTACTTTGGAATACTTGTGAATTAATGATACATTTTTAATCCACAGGCCTTATAGATAGCTGTCTTTACGTATTCGGTGCCTACATGCTGCAATTCACACATTTCCATTCTTTTCATTGATATATTTATTCTACCCAATACTGTAGTAGGCTATATCTACAGTCTTAATATAATTTAATTGCTGGTAGCCCCCCCCCCCCCCCCCCCTCTGCTATTCTGTTAGTTGCTGTATCCTGTTACCATTTGCTCCCGCAATTGACCCACATTCCCCACGGGGATCATTAAAGCTTCATCTTATCGTATTAAGAAACGTGAAACGCCTCGACAAGCTCAAAATAAAATGTAGCCAGATAGACTTTAAGCACTGAGGTCACTTCTGTTAAACAACATTCCTAGACAGCAAATTACTGGCTGCTTGAAAATGTCAAGACGTTTACGACCCTCCATTGAGATTTACAAGATTTGCCCCCAAACGACTCTTAATTGGGTGAAAATGGCTTCATTAGCCTATTACAGTGATTCAATTAACTAATCTAAAAATCACTTGATAATGTCTGGCTCAGAGTGCCATGGAATAAAATAATAATAATAAGTAGAACGCCCAGTACATGATGTCTGTAATCTGTCTACTGCATTATTGCATTCCCTTTTATTCACTATAGCAGTAGCCAGCCACTGACCAACGTCCTTCCACTGCCAGGATAAATATGTCCACACGCTGCAAATGCTATTTAGCAGACTCCCTCTAGCTTGTTATTGCACTTTTTTAGTCAATACCCTGCAGATTCAGAGTATTTTTGGAAGGGAAAACGCTGGCCGGGCGCGGCAGAGCACTTTCGAAAATGAGCTGCACAATTGATATCTTGTCAGCGTTGTATTATGTTCTTAATGAAGATTACACATGGCGTGTCTACTGGGGAACAGGCACTCTAGATCTTTACGTTTATATGAATGTATTGACTATGTGCTCTGCGCCCTGCAGCACTGTTCACTAAAGTGGATAACTGATGAGAGCAGATGGGGGCAGATTGGGCTTTGGTGATGGGGGTCTGTGGAGCGAGAGTGCCATCTAGTGGGAGGTAAATGTAAGACTCATACGACTATAACAATCCTCCATAGTCATTCCCACATACTCATTGATGCTCTAATGCATTCTAGCTATAGGTCTTATGTTTGTTTGCATAATTATGTAACACTGCAATTTAAATAAGAATAATACAAAAGACTACTATGAGAAAACTTCATTTGTCAGAAAACCAATTTAAACATATCTCATGCTACTGCAATACATCAGATAATAAAATAAAATAAAGACGAGCAGAACATTTGATTATTTCTTTACTCCACGTGCTTTACAGTACAAACATGTATTCAGAATTGACATTTTAATCAATGTCAGTATCCTTCAAACAAAATCATTTATATGCAGAGGTACCAAAGTGAAAAGTGATAAGCTATATCAACAGTTGATATAAATATTTGAAGCTAGGCTTGGGCGGTATATATATTTTTCCTCCATACCTCACTGACATTGGACCACGGTATACGGTATATGACGGTATTAGTTTCATCGGTGGGCGAAGGGGGGCGGAGCTGCACGAGTAACCAGCCATTTGTGTTTAGTCGCTCTTTCGTTTCTGTTTTGTTTTCTACGATATCTGGCAATTCATGAAAAGGCGTGACTTTGCCCCTAAAAAGTCTCCAGCATCTCGTGACCTCCATGTCAATACATTTGTATGTATAGCTTTACTCGTGTGGTTTTATATTTGATTAGGTTTCTTTTTGTCCTTTCGGTTTTATTTTAATGTAAAAGTCGCCTGTGGAGAGGTGTTGAAAATGAGCGTTCTGCTATAAACACTTGACACTGTGTATCTGGGTGTTGTTCATACATGTATGTTACATCTCCAATGCTCTGTGATGATGTTAGGGTTAGTTGAGTTAACTAACCCTAACCCTAACCCTATCCATATCAAATAAACCTAACCTCAACTTTTTTCGACCTCCAAATAATTCTTCTGTTGGCTAAGTTCCTGTTGTATAAATTCATGTCCATCAATAAAAAAAGAGGGTTACTACTTCGGTTTCATTTACATGCACAATGTTGTTCACAAATAATAATAATAATAAATTGGATTTATATAGCGCCTTTCTAGATACTCAAAGCGCGTCACATGTCAGGGGAGGGAGAGGGAGGGAACTCAACTCATCCACCACAAATGTCCTCAATGGAGAATGACGAATGAACGGAATGGGCACCGTTATGGGCGAGCCTGTTTAAAGTGGTATATGTTTGCCTATTAATAAGGTTTAAAAAAGTAGCCTACAAATAGCGAATAGAAATGTAAAATAAAAGAATAAAAATAATTTATACTAAGCCCAACACAGGCAAGGAGACTTGCGACTCTTCTGGCTGAAGGAAAAAGATGGAAAACAGTTTTGACAGTATTGGGATTTCTAAAAACCCTGGTATACCGTAATACCGCCCAAGCCTACTTGAAGCATTGTAGTGGAATGGTTCTCAACAGCAGTGTTACAACCCTCATCAGTCATAAGTACCCTAACAGAGACATCTCCACATCATGTGTCAGAACTGAAACAACCCTATTAAATAGAGCTCATGGAATGAAGGAACAGTACACATCAGTTGTAAGCCTGAAAGCTAGTACTGTGAGTGAGTTAGTGACATTGAGAAGTCATCTGGCTCAAAGGAGGCCAAAGTATCATCTTCATAAAAAAAACTCTACAGATCATTTGTAGTATACTCAATATTTTTACAGCAACGAGTCATCCAGCATACTGTAGTGTTTCCAGTTTCAACATTCCCGTTTCTTGCAGGCGTTTGGGAATACTGGACTTTCAAACATTCCATGGAATGTAGGAATAAAGTGGCCGTGTGCCGTACGATTTCTCTTGAATTGCTTATTTGTGACAAACATGCTGGTGAACACAGACAGTAGAGAGAAAGCTGGTGAAAACAGACAGTAGAGAGAAAGGCTTGTAGAGAGAAAGCTGGTGAAAACAGACAGTAGAGAGAAAGGCTCGTAGAGAGAAAGCTGCAGAGCAGAGCTGTGCTTCTCCTGGACTGATTGTCGACACCACAAAGCTTTTAGCATTGAGGTCAAACAACGAGACCATAAAGACCTCGAAACAATGTGTGTGTGTGTGTGTGTGTGTGTGTGTGTGTGTGTGTGTGTGTGTGTGCACGCGCGTGTCATAGTCACTTCGTGCTGAGGAATGTTATGGGCTACTTTTACAAAAAGATGTAAAAATTTTAAGACACTGAGTAGCGCAAAAGTGCACCATCATCAAAAGTGGAAAAGAGCTTTAAAAAAAGTACAACCATCTGCCAACGCTTAATGCTTCTCTCTCTCCTTCATCCTGTCTGTCTGTCTGTCAGTCAGTCAGTCAGTCAGTCAGCCTGTCTGTCTGTCTGTCTGTCTGTCTGTCTGTCTGTCTGTCTGTCAGTCAACCTGTCTGTCTGTCTGTCAGCCTGTCTGTGTGTCAGTTAGTCAGCCTGTCTGTCAGCATATCTGTCTGTCAGTCTGTCTGTCTGTCAGCATATCTGTCTGTCAGTCTGTCTGTCTGTCAGCATATCTGTCTGTCAGTCAGCCTGCCTGTCTGTCTGTCAGTCAGTCAGTCAGTCAGTCAGTCCGTGAGTCAGTCAGTGAGTCAGTCAGCCTGTCTGTCTGTGTGTCAGTCATCCTGTCTGTCTGTGTGTCAGTCAGCCTGTCTGTGTGTGTGTCAGTCAGCCTGTCTGTCTGTGTGTCAGTCAGCCTGTCTGTGTGTGTGTCAGTCAGCCTGTCTGTGTGTGTGTCAGTCAGCCTGTCTGTGTGTGTGTCAGTCAGTCAGTCAGCCTGTCTGTGTGTCTGTGTGTCAGTCAGCCTGTCTGTGTGTGTGTCAGTCAGCCTGTCTGTGTGTGTGTCAGTCAGCCTGTCTGTCTGTGTGTCAGTCAGCCTGTCTGTGTGTGTGTCAGTCATCCTGTCTGTGTGTGTGTCAGTCATCCTGGGCGTCTGTAGCAGGCCTCCTGGTAGGAAGTAGCGTTGATGACGCTGAACATGTCTCTCCTGACGAAAGAGAGGAATCTGTGCAGAGGGCAGAGCGGCTGTCCGGCGTGGCGGTCGTGGGAGCGGCAGAAGGCGGTGTGAAACGTCACGTCCTGGCCGTTGTACAGCAGCCTGACGAACAGCTGCCCGTCCTTCACCTTTGACCTCTGGCCTTTGCCCGCGCCCTTCTTCGGCTGTGCTGCTGGCGCCGCTGCGGCGGCGGGGGCGGGGCTCTTCCACAGCTCAAACACCACCCTCGCGGCAAAGCGAGGGAACTTGACCTCCTCCAGCCCCAGGGCGCTGAGCAGGGGCGCCACGGTGACGTCGTGCGCCGAGGAGAGGGTGAACACCTCCTCGCCGCCCGTGCGCGCACGCCGCCCCGCCTCGTCGCCCCGGGCCACGCGCTCCATCTTGGCGGCCGTCCGGTTGAGGTAGGGGTGCGCGGCCAGGACGGCGTACCTACGGTACAGCCCCGCTCTCCGCCTGTCCGCCTCATCCTCCAGCTGCTGCCGGCGAATCACGGCGAACTGCCCGACGGTCAGGCACCCGCCGGCGCCCGCCTCGCCCCCCGCGGGCACGCACGGGAACGGCAGGCCATGGCACAGGTGGCACAGCAGGGAGTCTATGGGGTTCGCCGCCCGCAGCTGCCGGGTGGGCAGACCCAGAGTGCGCGCCATGTCGGCGTACGTCCGCTCCAGCTGGGTGTCGGCCACGCGGAGCCGATACTGCCTCCTCTGCTCCTCCTCCAGGTAGCGGTTGCGGGCGGGGCAGTCGCAGGCCGAGCCGCAGAACAGCGTGCTCCACTGGTGACGCACCGTCAGCTTGGTCCAGTCGAAGTCCGGCAGGAAGCCGTACAGGAGGGACAGGCCGCTCTGGAGGGTGCGGCTCTTCCCCGTGGTCTCCACCCACAGCTGGCGGGGCGACCAGTCGGAGGGGAGGAGTTTGTGGCGCTTGTAGGCTTGGCGGAGGAGCTGGCCGTTGCGCAGGTGCTGCACAACACCTGGTGGTGAGGGGAGGGAATGACACAAAGGTTGAGCTTGACCGTGATGATGACGAAGATAATGATGATAGAAAATCATTTCACAGTTGGCAACAGCTGATTAGTGTTTGCTGTCAGAGTGTCAAGAAGGAGAACGGACCACTGCATTAGATGAGACACTGATTTGTACATATCAGGCCCATCTTAAGTGTTGTCCACCTATGACATCACAGATATGATCGTTTCATAAATCTGAATATTAATTTTCATATTTGAATATTCTTTTAATGTGTATATGTCATTGGAATATATAGTAGAATATTGAATATTGTTTGACAGGCCTGCTTGGCTACCTGTCTGTGTGAGCTCTCCCATCTCACAGGCACTGTGGTTGGGCAGACGGGGAACAGAGCCCAGTGTGGACTCCCAGTGGCCACGCCCTCCCTGGCCCATGTGACTGATGAAGGAGCCCAACTGGGGGTGGGAGGGCTTCCTGAGAGAGAGAGAGAGAGAGAGAGAGAGAGAGAGAGAGAGAGAGAGAGAGAGAGAGATGCACAATGTTTAATGATGTAAATACACAGCCATTACAAAACAATTAGCACACAGATACAAGTGCATGGCCGACTCAAAAGTCAAAATAAACAAACCAACTGGCATCCTATTTCTAATTGGACACACATTGAACCCACGTGTTTCCAGATGGTCTGGAGTTTCAACGGCTACATCAGAATCAGAATCACAATTCTTTATTTCGCAACGGTATGTTCTCACATACAAGGAAATAGAGCTGGGTATTGGTTCAAATTTCAAGAATCGATTCGATTCCAATTCACAAGGTTGCGAATCGATTAATTTCGATTAGATTCTATTCCGATTCGATCAATTTCAATATTGATTTGGTTAGTGATACCAAAATGTGTTTTTTGAGCTGTACCCTGAATTACATGACTGTCCAGTTATGTAACATAGGGGTTCCCAACCAGCCAAGTAGATACATGGGAAAAAAGTTGCAGACCTGTTGTCAATTTTAATGGTTTTAGTTACACATATATTTACTCACCAGGTGGTGACAAAGGGTAAATAACAGCCTTTTCATCTGTCAATAAAGACACTTTCACAATTATGCACAGTGATTTGATTTCAGCCTATATAATTTCTAAAAGTAGATATTAATGATCAAACATTTCCATTTATGTAGCCTACAGTATTTATGTTTTTGTTTCAACTACAAACATAAATAAACGTCAACTTGAAACTATGTTTCAACTACCACACACAGCATAATATTTTAGCCTGTTTATTATTATTATTTTTTTTTTTTTGATAAAAAAAAATCGATCTCTGGACATATGAATCGATAATCGAGGATTAAAATAAAAATTGATAAAAAATCGGAGAATCGATTTTTTTAACCCAGCCCTACAAGGAAATTTACTTGGTGCGGTTGGTGCATAAGTAACATGCGATAAATTAGAACAAATAAACAAGATATAACAAATATAAGATAGAAAGAATATAAAAAGATTCAAATATATTAAAAGATATAGATATATAAACAGTATTAACAGCCTGTAAAGATATCTTTACAACCAAATGTGGTAGCCCAAAAATTTGCTATTTTAACAAAAATATGTACAGGGTCCATGATAAGTAGCAGCATTAATGAGCTTTGTATTGCACATAAATTACGGATATTGACAGAGCAGTAGTATTGAATATAGAATATAGAGTATAGAATAGTATTGCACATTAGGGGGATTTGAGGTACAATGCAGTGGAAAACTGTGTGTCTATGTATTTATTTATTATCAGGCAAACACAGGCAAAGCGCTTCTAGGAAAATGTGAATTTCAACATCTCTGGTAATGGGAAGTCTCTTTGTATGGTACCTGCCTTTTCCTTCTCACAGCTGTGTCCTACTCCCTTTCTATCTATGCGCTGTGTGTGGGACTGGGACACATCTGGTTCTGTATGCAACTGCACTTCCTACATCTACCACCAGGTGTCTCTCTATCACAACACTACTGCTCGACAGCATGTGTGGGTGGGAATATGGGAGATTGAGATATAAAAAGATGAAAGAATGTGTTGCCTTGGGACACACACACACACACACACACACACACACACACACACACACACACACACACACACGTACATATGCACACGCACACAAACGTGCACACAGGGATGAGGGCAGGCAGAGGAGCAGGCGGTGATCTAATAGATTAGAGATGATTGAAGATTACAGTTTCATATTATGACAAATGTCTGGGAGCTGCGGCTCAGCTGGGTCAGATTAAAGAAGCCAGCAGAAGGGAACACGTACACGTACACACGTACACACAACACACAGTTTCCATAGCGATCAGGGATTGGTTGAGGAGCACACCATCAAAAATGGCCTACTATGAACCCTTGAATCAATCATGTTCACAGTAGGGATGGGAATTTCATGAATTTTCCTTAACAATCAGTTAACCGGTTATTGTTAACATAGTTTCTCTCACGTCTCGTCTTTCTCTCAGTTCAAGTTCCATTTAACCTCACAGTCACACAATAGCTGCATATTATTTATGTGACATTCATGGCATGAATCACAAATGAAAATAATAATAAAACTATAATTAGCCTAAAAACAATAAGGCTCACCTCCTTTGAACAGCCGCCTGTCCTTAATAGTCATTTGAACAAAGGGGGATGTGATCGCCTGGTTCAATGAACTTGATGAAATCCCTCTCCGTCCACCACGCTTCTTTTCCACCATAAAGCAAGGCTTCTGTGTTATTGTCTCTGCACGCACGATGCCTGCTCCAATCGCCTAGTATTAATATTTAGCTATAACTTTTATGAGTGACAGCGTCCACAATCAGCGTCCAGCGATAATGGAATGTAACGTGAAGTTCAGCGATGCTCGTCGGGGAATCATAAATTGCCCCTGGAGTTGAATTTTGAGAACGGCGTCGCAATATTAAATAAAGAGTGTAATCCTTCTATGCTGTTGCTAGCGCGAGCTTGCGGCTAATTTTAGCATCTGTTTTGTTTCATGTTGTTTGCTCAATTCACTTCCTACTTCCTCATGCATGCGTGACGACCTTCTCACGTGACCACTCCTTCTGTTGCGCTAGCTGGGCGAGGTACGCCGTCTGCTGGACTGGTATAATTAACACACTGTGAGCTATGAAGACTGAATTAATGACACGTAACAACGTTGTCGGTCAAAACAGTTAATTAATTTTAATCGGTTACGTTCTTAACGGCAGTTAACCGACTATCGGTTAATCATTAACATCCCTAGTTCACAGTTGTTGCAATTGTTTAAACACACAAACATGACAACCTTGAATTTACAATCAGCAGCCATCTATGACACTCGTACGCATAAATACTAAATAGCCCTACTTTTCTCCAAATACAAAGAGCTTCGAGAGACATGGGGGGATAAGCAGGACTATCCACCTTATTTTTGAATGCCCCACTGTAAAAAAATAATTGTGGGAACAAGGTCCGGTTTAACGTGACTTATTGTTGCAGCTTGCCATTTCCTTTGTTATACTCGGCTGCAGACCCGAATTAAAAACCGGAAACTGGAGTATGTTATAAAAGTTATAGTCACGTTATAAACAACTAACCAACGCTGGGGGTCCGTATGGAAACAGTGTTACTCAAAATGGTTCAAACTAAAAGTTTAATCAATTTGGTCATTCAGTGGCATTTTACTGCCATGTAAAGTAACTATTACGCTAGCCGCTAGCATTAGCCACAGTAGCCGACTACCCACAATGCATTATGTTATCCCAGCACCCGAACGACACGGCTGTAGAGCAGAATGGCTCTGCTGTAAAATCCTCATAGACGTTTTTTTTGTCAAGTTAAAACCATAGACTGTAAAACAGTCTATTACACCGGAAGCGGAAGAAGCACCCATCAGGCATCATGGCAGCTAGAAATAAGGTGGATAGGTTCAAATCAGCTTCCCACTGCTTTGATGGTGGATGTCCTGTGACAACACTAGCCTCGATCTGTTTATTGTCTGCATCTCTCTCTCTCTATTGAGGTAGGGCTGCACCTGACGATTACGTTCATTGTCGATTAATCTGTCAATTACTTTCTCGATGAATCGATAAAGCTGCGTTCACACCGACCTATTAAAGTTTTTCGCTGGCATCGAGTTTACATACAAAGTCAATGCAAACGAGCGATTGAGCGTATATTCGCCCGGGAGAAAAATCGCTGGGCGTCCGAGCGACAGAGACAGAGCGATAGGGAGAAAATTCGCTCGTCGCCCGAGATGAAATATCCCAACTCGAGCGAAATTACGCTGGCATCAGTCGCTCGCTGTTCAACTCTGATTGGCTGCCGTGTGAGAGTGAGTCAAGGATCACACTGGTTGGGAAAAAAAACGCTGGTTTATTGTGTGACAACAAACCGCATTGACAGTTGATTGACAGGCTGACAGCTGACATGAAGTGAAGTCTGTACTACCGGTATAGAGCTCGCGTTAGGAGCACGCTGATAGGCTTAGCTTGTAAACAACTACGGTGGCTCGTAGTGGACAAACATCATGACATTGCGTAACGTTATAGCCCCCAGATGTCCGTCAATTATTGTGCCTGTTGACGAGCGATTTAAACAGAGCGACAGAGCGATTCCAAATGGTTGAATCGAGCGACAGAGAGAAAAATAAATATCTCTGTATGAACACAGCTTAAAGAATTACTCAAACCGATCAAAATAGTTGGCAATCAATAGTTGACAACTAAAGGTCCTTACACATCGGGAGCGTTTTTTTCGTGCGATTAATTCGCACGTCAATAATATTTTCCGAACCTATCTATATCAGTCAATGCAACCGTGCATATGTCAGGGTAAATGACACATACCAACGGCGAAGTTTCGCCGAGCGTTATGGCGGTGTTTATTTTTTCGGACCACGGTCGATTTTTCAGAAAGTCGCTTCCGACGTGTACACATCTGTGGCTGTGATTGACAGGTGGGTCAAAACTCGCATCGCAATTTCGTGCCGTATATTCGCATCGCTCTTGATGTGTAAGGACCTTAAATCAAGTAATCGCTGCAGCTCTACATTGAAATCATCTTAACAGGTTTTTGCACCATCAGGACACAAGGGCCTGGGGACATGAAACAAGTGAGAGAGATACTATGTTTCCACCAATGTTACAGACTGTAACATTGATCTAGGCTTCAAGGATACTATGTTTCCATCAATGTTACAGACTGTAACATTGATGGAAACATAGTATCCTTGAAGCCTAGATCAATGTTACAGACTGTAACATTGATGGAAACATAGTATCCTTGAAGCCTAGATCAATGTTACAGACTGTAACATTGATGGAAACATAGTATCCTTGAAGCCTAGATCAATGTTACAGACTGTAACATTGATGGAAACATAGTATCCTTGAAGCCTAGATCAATGTTACAGACTGTAACATTGATGGAAACATAGTATCCTTGAAGCCTAGATCAATGTTACAGACTGTAACATTGATGGAAACATAGTATCCTTGAAGCCTAGATCAATGTTACAGACTGTAACATTGATGGAAACATAGTATCCTTGAAGCCTAGATCAATGTTACAGACTGTAACATTGATGGAAACATAGTATCCTTGAAGCCTAGATCAATGTTACAGACTGTAACATTGATGGAAACATAGTATCCTTGAAGCCTAGATCAATGTTACAGACTGTAACATTGATGGAAACATAGTATCCTTGAAGCCTAGATCAATGTTACAGACTGTAACATTGATGGAAACATAGTATCCTTGAAGCCTAGATCAATGTTACAGACTGTAACATTGATGGAAACATAGTATCTTTGAAGCCTAGATCAATGTTACAGACTGTAACATTGATGGAAACATAGTATCCTTGAAGCCTAGATCAATGTTACAGCGTTGAAGCCTAGATCTGACTCCAGGGTGAACAGAGTGTTGCTGTGGGTAGATATGGACGATCCATATTTATGTGGCTGTAGCAGGAGACTGTAAGGCTGTCATGTGGATTGGACGGGGTTCCGCTAGCCTGGACAAAGAGCCAGCCAGGCTGACTATTAGGATGATTGTTGCTAACCAGAGATTACAGAGACCAATTACATTAAGAAGGGATTATTATCACTGGATAGGAGGGGGGAAGAGATTAGTGAGGGGGGAAGGGGGGAGAGAGGGGGAGATGGATGGCACAAATGAGTGGGAGGAATGAATGGAGAGAGAGAGAGAGAGAGAGGGGAAATAACGCTGTGTGGTTGAAACGGAGAGAGAGCTAGAGGAAAAGAAAGATATCAGCACGTCAAACGTAATTCTGTCCCAAATGCTCGACAGGAATGAGTCTTAACACCCAGATTCTCCCAGAAATGAGTTAAAATTGGTTCCCTCATCTCAAAGTCACAGTTTTTTTTTCATGGGTTTTTGCTTAGGTCTGTCGTTAACAAAAAGTGTATAATGTGTTAATTCCACTACAGGAGAGATTTGATCTTCTCTGAAATTAGGTGAGGAAAAAATCTGTGCATCTAGCAAAGAATCTGACGCTAACCTGGACAGAGAGTGTACTGGTGGAAGAGAGAGAGAGAAGAGAGTGTACTGGTGGAAGAGAGAGAGAGAAGAGAGTGTACTGGTGGAAGAGAGAGAGAGAGAGAAGAGAGTGTACTGGTGGAAGAGAGAGAGAGAAGAGAGTGTACTGGTGGAAGAGAGAGAGAGAAGAGAGTGTACTGGTGGAAGAGAGAGAGAGAGAAGAGAGTGTACTGGTGGAAGAGAGAGAGAGAGAAGAGAGTGTACTGGTGGAAGAGAGAGAGAGAAGAGAGTGTACTGGTGGAAGAGAGAGAGAGAGAAGAGAGTGTACTGGTGGAAGAGAGAGAGAGAGAAGAGAGTGTACTGGTGGAAGAGAGAGAGAGAGAAGAGAGTGTACTGGTGGAAGAGAGAGAGAGAGAAGAGTGGAAATGTTCCCAGCTGAAGAGAGCTCAGTTAACCGCAGACGGAGACAGTGGGTCGGCAAGCTGGTGCCAACACACACACAGACACACACACACACAGACACACACACACACACACACACACACACACACACACACACACACACACACACACACACACACACGCGCCCAGGGCAAATGCTAGTTGCTAGTTCAGCGCCCCGTAATTACACCGTGGTCTAAATAAGAAACAGATTATTGTCAGGAGGAGATCTACTGTAGAAATAAGCAATAAGCTTGAATGTTCTCTCTCTCTGCAGAACACGTACGCTCAAACGACACATCATCCAAACACACTCTGCAGCTCCACTCTGTGTGTGTGTGTGTGTCCACACAGGATGGAAGCCCAGGAGGACCAATCCCTCTGACGCTTCACTCTCTCTACCTACATGGTGTGTTTTGTTTTTTTCTGTTCGTCTTCTCCCTGTCTGCCGCCATCCTCCTTTCAACTCTGCTGTGCCTTGGAGAGGAATGTGCCCACTGAGAGCCAGATGGCACCAGGACCACTCAGACCAAGCAGGGCGAGAGAGAGAGAGAGACACAGAGACAGACAGACAGAGAGAGAGAGAGAGAGGGAGAGGGAGGGAGAGAGAGAGAGACAGACAGAGAGAGATGGGGGGGTTGGCAGAGGTTTGATGAAGACGAGGATGAAAGAAGAGCGGGAGGTGGACACAGGACATTAGGAGTCATTAAAAGGATGAGTTTTACCATCACATCATGTGCAGGTGGAGGACCAATTTACAAACAATGGAGGGTTGGACTTAGGGCTGCACGATATGAGGAAAAGCTGCGATGTGCGATAACACTGTTCAATATTGCGATGACGATATGACCTGCGATAAATAAATAAATGCTATAAACAAAAATATGAATGGGTAGGGGTGCTCCGATCCGGCTAAGCCACGATCCGATCCGATTCCGATTCCTGGGGTCACGATCCGATTCCAGAATCGATTCTCGATTCCAACGATTCTCGATTCCAGAATCTAGAATCGATTCTCAATTATGTAGTTTTATATTGCAATAACACACAAAGGTAAATCTAAGACAAAAAATGACAAATGTATTAATGCTGAACTTCAAATTCAACTTCTGAAGTATTACAGTGAGGGCCTAAATTCATTTTGCAATACGAGTGTGTTAATTTAAGCATACGTATCAGTAAGTGGCACGGGATTCTCAAAGCCTGTGTTGAGGGTCATACGAACCAAAATGCACTCTTGAAGCAAAAAAAAAATCCAAAACCAACAAGTTAATTATTTACATTTTTACTTCAATGTAGAACAGTCATTTCTTACACATGAGGGCGGCTTTAGCTCAGGAGGTAGAGCGGGTCGGCCAATGACGCAAGGGTTGGCGGTTCGATCTCCGCTCCCTCCCAGCTGCTGTCGTTGTGTCCTTGGGCAAGACACTTAACCCTCCTTGCTCCCGATGGTGTGTAGGCACCCTGCGTGGCAGCCTGCCGCCATCGGTGTATGAATGGGTGAATGTAGACTATCTACTGATTGTAAAGCGCTTTGGATAAAAGCGCTATATAAATGCAGGCCATAAATGCAGGCCATTTTAGCCTTTTAGTCATAACGATTATTGAAAGATATTCCATATTCCAGACTGAAATGTTATAACAGAAGTGGAGTATTGGCCAGAATGACATGAACATTTGGACACTTATTCAGCCGGTATCTTGCATGTTGCGTTCAGGTGCACTGTCATTTTTTTTTTTTTTGCGATAACACATGACTTTTGCGATGTGTTCATCGCGCATTTTCATATCGCGATGACGATGAAAATACGATAAATCGTGCAGCCCTAGTTCGACTTTACCATGGTGTACTGTTCATGGACCCCCTTTTGACTGTGTCATGTGTTTGTCAGTGTGGATGGGGGGGGGGGCACACAGTGTTTTCACCATGCTCCTGGTCCTATTCACCTTATGTTCAGATGAGGGGGTGGGCCAAATTCTTCCGGGTTGTGTTAACACTTCCGGTGGTCACGGCGCGAAATAAAAAAGAACTTTGAGGAAGAGAGTTGTTTTTGTAGCGGACAGTGCAGAGGGTAAAATAAAGAACGTAGCCTACTACTTTGAGCTCGGTACACAGCAAGCAAGCGGAGTATCCACTGTTAGCCAGGTCAGATAACGTTATCGTGGACAATGACGAGCACTTTCTTGTAAAACATACCTGGACTCCAACAAAGAAAGCTTCAGATGGTTTTCTCTCCTCCGAGCGCAGCTCGAGCCACTTACGTCTATAAGACCCGCAGACGTTAATGTAATTCCCTGGAATGCGAGAATTAACGAGCCAGTTACATGGCATTAGGGTTGCACGGTATACCGGTATTAGTATGGTACCGCGGTTCCCTGCCGTTAAAAAGGATACTATACCACGTTAATTTAGTACCGATACTTAAAAAAATGTCATGGGTTGCGTCAGTGTGCGACCGTGGTGTTTGTTAGCGGAGGAGAGAGACACAGCGGCATTACAGTTGAGAGCCTGTCTCCCACCTCACGTGAAGGCAACACAGCCTTGCCTTGAACCAATGGTGACTCGTGAAAAGTGAAAAAAAGCTCGTCTCTGACTCTGTCTGCTTCATGTGGGGGCGTGTCGACTTTCCTCTCTTCCCTCTCTGCTCGCTCTCTGGCCACACTCGTTCAGTCCTCACTACAGCAACCCGACACACAGGACAGACGCAGCGAAAATGGCAGCGGCTTCTTCTAGTCTTGCAAGCCGACCAACGCTTGTAGAAAAAGCAGATGCACGAAGCGAAATATGGAAATATTTTGCTTACGTTGCCGACAGCGAAGGCAAGCCCGTGGACACATCCAAACCAGTGTGTAAAAGGTGCTTCAACGTGACGCAAGCGAAAGGATCAAACACATCGAACCTGGCTAAACATCTTGCCGACAGGCACCCCGACCTGTTCAAAGAGTTTAAAGACCGACAGGTTAGCGAACGTGAACGATAAACATACATGCCCTCAAATAAGTCCAACGAGTATTGTGTGACAAGCGAACTTGTTTCACTGAAAAAGTTCGCTTGTCACAATAGCCTACTCGTTTACAGTGAAACACGAGGCAATGTGCTGGAGCACAGATCTCTGCCAAGGAGAAAGTCATGACATGTAACGTTTAGGGGAGGGGACATCAGATGACTGCATACCATGTACAATATTTAATAACACTATGGTCCTCAATGCCAGTGTTATTAAAGCTTTTACATGGTAAGCAGTCATCTGATCTCACCTATCCTAATATTTACAATAATCCCAATTATTAATGATATACGAATTCATTGTAAAAAACACCTAGCCTACACGTATGGGGGGGGGGGGGGGGGCTGGGAATACACCACATAATAAGCCTACATTTCAATAGCCTACATTTATGTGTGAAAATAATATATATTACTAGATTAACCATAAATCAGGCACTTCATGTTAATGAAGCTTAGGAGCTGCAAGTACAGAGTACTTTTTTGGGATAAAACAAATAGCTATAATAGTGTAGCAGCTGTGTGAAAATATATTTTATTTATATTATTTATAAGTTTAAACGGTTGACATTCCTTTAAAATATGTTTACAGGAGAGATTATGTTAATTTTACACTAGATAATAAAAGTTCTAGCATGTTCAGCGCCACACGTGGTGGCAGTACTACCAGCATGTAGTAAAATGACTACATGGCTGTGCATTACCTTGTTAAATCAATAAAATAAGTTTTAAGTTCCATGTTTTGTCCCCTCTATTTATTCCAATACTTTTCCTGATGTTTTAGTTTTTTGCCGTGGTATCGTTTCAGTATCGGTATCGAGATACTTAGGCAGGTATCGGTATCGAACTCATAATTTTGGTATCGTGACATCCCTACATGGCATTGCATTCTTATTAGAGCCTGACCGATATATCGGTCCACCGATATTGGCCGATAACCGATATATCGGTATCGGTTGGCCGATATGCCGATATTTGTTTATTTTGTATTTTTTAAGTCATAGACAACATGTTGTGTATATTTGATCTTTTTTCTTAAATCAAGTTATATTTTATATTTGTTATATTTGTGTTTTTGTATTTCTAGTTATTTATAATTATTAAATCCCCAGTTAAGTTTACTGTTTTATTGCATTGATGTCAATTTGGACAATAAAGTTTATTGATAAGCTGTAAAATATCCTGCCTACATTACATATCTCAAGTCATGTCAAGTTATCTTTGTCAAGTGTTTGATATTTGAGGGATCATTGCAAAAACATTGTGTAATATAATGTGTATATTTAATATAAGAATATCGACCGATATATCGATATCGGATTTCTTTTTTTTTTGGTCGGGCACTAATTCTTATACATTGCCGTTTGCTTTTATTTGGTATGTTACATACCATTGGCTAAATTATTAGTTCATTCAGAGTTAGATGATATTGGAGCAGCCAGCCATTTTCTATTTCTTTCTTTTAGCCGTAAGTCGTCACACGACCACATGACCGGGTCAAATGGGCGTGGCTACATAAGGTGAATACGGCCTCATAGTCCTTGGCGGCTATACGACCGTGCATTGTGATTATCTGACCTAATGACGAGATGATCCACCGTCATAAGAGTTGCTAAGACACATTGTGGGTTGAAGGCATCTGGTTGCTTTCTCCAAATCAGTCTGCATGTCAGAAGACGTGTGAGAGACCAGACCATTCATACGGTCAAAATCACACAGCAAGAAGATGTGGCGGTCAAGAACATCCACAGTTTTCAGGAGAGATTTAAAAACAACCCTGTTTGCTGATCACTACATGTGGTTGTCCATATGCACATTGTGCACGCATGGACATGCGTGTGTACACACAAAACACACAGTGGGTTTGAAAGTGCTCATTTTGTTCAGACTTCTTCTCAAGCTGAGGTATGAAGGCAGGACTTCTCTCTGGCTATAAATAACATCCCATCAGGACCTGTCATCTAGCCAGTCTGAGCACAGAGAACAGCAGCACAGCCTGTGAAAACACACACATGCTGCTTCACAAGAGACACGCAGACAGAGACAGAAGAGAGACAGAGACAGACAGAAGAGAGACAGAGACAGAAGAGAGACAGAGACAGAAGAGAGACAGACAGGAGAGAGACAGAGACAGACAGGAGAGAGACAGAGACAGACAGAAGAGAGACAGAGACAGAAGAGAGACAGACAGGAGAGAGACAGAGACAGACAGAAGAGAGACAGAGACAGAAGAGAGACAGACAGGAGAGAGACAGAGACAGACAGAAGAGAGACAGAGGCAGAAGCGAGACAGACAGAAAAAAGACAGAGACAGAAGCGAGACAGAGAGAAGAGAGACAGAGACACAAGAGAGACAGATACAGAAGAGAGACAGATACAGAAGAGAGACAGATACAGAAGAGAGACAGATACAGAAGCGAGACAGAGAGAAGAGAGACAGAGACACATGAGAGACAGATACAGAAGAGAGACAGAGACAGAAGAGAGACAGAGACAGAAGAGAGACAGAGACAGAAGAGAGAGACAGAAGAGAGACAGAGACACAAGAGAGAGACAGAGTCAGAAGAGAGACAGAGACACAAGAGAGAGACAGAGACATAAGAGAGACAGAGACAGACAGAAGAGAGAGACAGAGACAGAAGAGAGAGACAGAAGAGAGACAGAGACAGAAGAGACATTGGGAAATAATGGATTGCAGGCGGTTAGCATAATTTAAGTGTGTGATTGTGTGTCTTTGATGTAGCTATTCTGCCTCCAGTCTTGGCTTACTCTAGTCTGCCTGTCTGTCTGTGTCTGTGTGTGTGTGTGTGTGTGTGTGTCTGTGTGTGTGTGTGTGTGTGTGTGTGTGTGTGTGTGTGTTTCCCACCCATATTCCTGTAGGGAGTACCTGAACGGTGAAAGTTCTGTCTTGCCAGAATTGCTCAGCGAGCATGTTGCTCAAATCGAGCCAGATAACAACACCAACAACTCTGCCTCAGCAGGGCATACACGCTGTGTGTGTATAGTGTGTGTGTATAGTGTATGTGTGTGTATAGTGTGTGTGTGCACGTGTGTGTATAGTGTGTGTGTATCCATCTGCACCACAGCGCAGCAGAACAGATGTAGCAAACCAAACTCCTCCGCCAGCGCTGACACAAGCACTGACAGTGTACAGAGGACCGGCAGAGACAGAGGGAGGCAATGAGCCAGTGTGAAAGACAAACAACTGTCTCACTAATACAGCTGGGACACCTGGACCAGACCTGCATCTGATTTAATAGCATCTTGGAGCCTGCGTCTCTTAAGACTGCTGCTCATAATGCTATTCTCTGAAAGGACAGAAGACAATGAAAACCAATTTTAAGTCTTAAATAGGCACTTTTCTTAAAATGTCACTGCATCATATGCAGTGAAATTTTAAGTTGAGGCTCAGTTGCACAAAGCACCGTAGGTTCAGATTTCCCTTAGAGTCAGAGTTAAGGTGTCCATAAAATAGAATCGGCTGCACAAAACAGCCTTAAATCTTGTGCTTATGTTTTGCTTAAAATGTTTAACCTTATGGAGAAGATTTAAGGGTGTTTTGATGTGCAGCCGATTCTATTTTATGGACACCTTAACTCTGACTCTAAGGGAAATCTTAACCTAAGGTGCTTTGTGCAACTGGGCTATCACATGCACACACAGACAGATGACAGACACTAGATCTAATGTCGTCACCTCCCTTCACACAAACACACTCCGCTAGTAGAGAGGCAAAGTGAACGTCACTTCCTGCTTCAGCACTGTACCAGAGATTTTCATCCGACATTTATTTTCCCATAGACATTTCGTAAAATGCTTATAAAAATAGTATTACTTGGTCAAACCAAACGGTTCAGCTATACTTAGAATTAGGGATGCACCGATATGAAAATTTTGGCCGATGCCGATAACCGATATTAACATTGCTGTTATGGCCGATAACCGATATTTACCGATGTCGATATGATCTGTATAAAACCACATTTTTATGATCATCACATTTTGTACATACTGAAAAACCCATGTTAACACTGAATTTGAAAAAGTTATGCATTTCTTTATTTGCAAAGCCTTTGGAAAAGCCCATAAATCATAGATTGACTGCATTATTTCATATCAATGTGAAGAATTTGGCTGATAATGATAACCGATATTAACATTGCAACATCTGACCGATACCGATATGACCGATATGTTAAAAAATGACCAACATCGGCCGATACCGATATGATTGCCGATATATCGTGCATCCCTACTTAGAATCGGGAGAGACCATAGAACATTTCACTCGGACCAAAACTTTAAAAGAAAACATCGAAAAAATATTTTCTTTAAATCCGCAATTCTTTTACGTTTTGGTCCGAGTGAAACGTTATGTGGTCTCTCCCGTTTCTAAATATACCTGAACCGTTTGATTTGACCAAGTAAAACAATTTTTATAAGCATTTTACGAAATGTCTATGGGAAAATAAATGTCGGATGAAAATCTCTGGTACAGTGCTGAAGCAGGAAGTGACGTTCCACTTTGGCTCTCTATTCACCTTATTCTTTGCCCATACAAGGACGCTTCTGCATGACGTCATTTCGTAATCGTCTTTCCGGTTTTAAACACGGAAGTAGAGTACGCCTACCGCAGTCATTAGACTTGCCAAAAAGCTGTTTTCAAGCTAAAAAACAAACAAACTGTTTTAAAGTTTTAATATTTGTCGGGTGAGAACGTAACATTATATGTGACCAGTTTATCAGAATAACGCCTATTTGGAAATCTTTAACGAGCAGCGAGGACCGGGAGCGCTGACTGTGCGGACACCGGTCAGACTAGCTATTAGGGGTGGGGGAAAAAATCGATTCACCTAAGTATCGCGATTTTTAATGTCACGATTTTTTGGATCGATCTTTTATTCCAGAATCGATAATCGCAAATTTAATTTTTTTTTTATTTTTATTTTTTTATTTGGTGCTTGCAGTCAGGCCACTCACTGAACAGCAGGCCAAGCGCCGCCTACTGGTTTACTAGTGGTTTTATTACTTTATTAGTTAGTCTGAAGTAATAATTACACTTCAGGGTTAAAGTGGGTGCATCTCATTGTAAAATTGGACTTCAAACGGCCCAAATCTGGCTTCAAACGGCCCAAATTTCACGCGCGTTGGCCCATATCGGCCTGGCCTGCTTGGTATCTAATGCCCGGCCTGAATTATGATCCCAGTCCGCCCCTGTTTTTAACTATATCGCCCAGCCCTACTCATGATATATAATATACAGTCTCTAGTGTATGATTCAACTTTTCCCATGTTCTAATCTAGTGTAAAAAAGCAAACAAACTGAAAAAAGAAAAGAAAAAAATAAACAAAAATCGCAATAAATCGTAATATCGAATCGCAATAATCGTAGAATCGCAATACTTAAGAATCGCAATATAAATCGAATCGGCACCCAAGAATCGTGATAGTATCGAATCGGGAGATAAGTGAATCGCCACAGCCCTACTAGCTATCCTACTGTAGTTAGGCTACTGGCAGTGAGAAAACACTGACTGTCGACGTGCTTTTGTAACTAACGTTAAAAATGCCGACCGGGTACAGCCATCGGCTCCTCGCAGCAGTAACATTATGAACATGTACGGTAACTGAAGTTGGCCGCAGTGTAGCTTAATTCTGAATGTTGCCAAACTTCATTCATACTGACGTTTTATTTTGAAAATGGCCGCCAACTAGCGCTGAACCGGAAGAACAAATACGTTGCGTCGAACGCGTTAGAGAGAAAAAGTGGGCGTGGTGAATAAGGTGAATAACCAGGAGACACAAACTGAAAGGACCTCCTCCCTTCATCTCTCATATTGTGTCCTGTGCTTCTCATCTCTCTTGTTCCCTGTCAGCCTAAATGTGGAGAAGCCTTTTATCTGGAGACAAATTGAGCTCATTTTCAGGGAGTCGTCGAGCCACGACAATATCAAAAGCTGTGGCTATAATTGGTTGTCTCCCTCTCCCGTATATCTCTCTCTCCTCTCTCTCCCTCTCCCCTATATCTCTCTCTCCTCTCTCTCCCTCTCCCCCATATCTCTCTCTCCCCTCTCTCTCTCTCTCGCTCTCCTCCACTCAAGCTTTCCACCAGGCCTTCTTGTTAGGACTGAGAGACTGTCACATGCCTGGCTGGCTCTCATTTCATGTGTGTTCGGCTCATGGAGAGAGAGGCACTGCTTGGGACACCATCTTGGATCCCTGTGGCATCTCCTGACATTGTGTGCCCTTTACTCGGAGCTGATTTCATAGACTGCGGGGATAAAGCCATCAGCTTCTGACACTACCAGTACCGCTTTGCGTTAAGCTTTTCTTTAATTTTCTCTGACATAACGGTACAAGGGAAACAAAACAAGACACAGAGTCTAATAAAAGCATGGTTACTGGACTCGGCTTGGTCGGTGCCCAATTTATAAGCTCAGCAGGGAAGGAGTTCTGACATCACTGATGATGTCACTGATGTCACAATATCTATGCATAAGTGAATGCAGTGAATCATCAGTTCAACTTGTGACACTTTTTTCCTGTTGGCTATCTTACAGCATTGAGCATTCTGTCCTAAGCTAATTATTCTTTGTTTGATCAATTTATCCCCTACTTTCCGGAGGACATAAGGACGGACATACGGACAGACCCTCATATAGACGTCTCTGCCCCTAGTGGCCACGCCGTAAAAATTGCATTTTAACACCCAACAACCTCTACCACCAGATTGGGTGGGAAATCTCCTGGATTGCTTTATGTCCAAAAAATATATTGCTACCAACCAACTGCTTTGACAACGGTCTGATTTGCTAATGGTAAGTAATTATGGTAATTATGTAATTAGTCATGGTAAAGTTAGTATTGGCAATAGAGGCAAAGTGACCGCCTACTTCCTGCTTCACCACTGTACCAGAGATTTTCATCCACCATTTATTTTCCCATAGACATTTCATAAAATGCTTATAAAAATAGTTTACTTCGTCAAGTCAAACGGTTCAGCTATATTTGGAATCGGGAGAGACCATAGATAGAACATTTCACACGGACCAAAACTTAAAAAAAAAACTACATCGAAAGAATATTTTCTTTAAATCCAGAATTATTTTACGTTTTGGTCCGATTGAAATGTTATGTGGTCTCTCCTGTTTCTAAATACAGCTGAAGCGTTTGGTTTGAACAAGTAAAAGATTCTTATACGCATTTTACGAAATGTCTATTTGAAAATAAATGACAGATGAAAATCTCTGGTACAGTGCTGAAGCAGGAAGTAGGCGGTCACTTTGCCTCTCTATAATAAACAATACATAATTTGACGATGGTATATTTAGATTTGGTATGAAACTGTATGTGTGTATTATACCTGCTGGGGGACAGGGTGCAGTATGTGTGTGTACCTGCTGGGGGACAGGGTGCAGTATGTGTGTGTACCTGCTGGGGGACAGGGTGCAGTATGTGTGTATTATACCTGCTGGGGGACAGGGTGCAGTATGTGTGTATTATACCTGCTGGGGGACAGGGTGCAGTATGTGTGTGTACCTGCTGGGGGACAGGGTGCAGTATGTGTGTGTACCTGCTGGGGGACAGGGTGCAGTCGATGGCGGGCCGTTTGGTCTTGGGGATGTAGTAGAGGGGGTAGCGATCTCCGTGACGAATCATCACCTGGACAGACAGCAGCTTATAGTCGACGGGACTGTGACCTGGCAGAGGAAGAGGACATCAGCATCATCATCATCATCTACAGTATATTTCTAATATCATCATTATAGCCTTCGATATTGTCAAGGCCTATGAGGATTGATTTTCTCAATATGACAGAAGTAAAGAAATATTATTATTTAGGTCTGAATCATCCTAAATATCACCTAAAAATAACTTTTATAGATCTAGTTTTTAATGTCATGTCATTTTTTTTAACTACCGTAATTGTCCTTGAACACACATTTTTAGCTGCGACCAGCAACTATGTCACTCTGTCGCTCACTCCTTTACTGAGAATTATACAAATACATTTTTATCCGAAAGGTATTAAAACATTTATATACAGTAATTTAACAGAATAAGAACACATCCCACATCAATGACCTTATGAACTTGGGTTAATGTAGTGGATCAATATTAAAATAATATGTCTGGTATCGCCCAAAATATAACATGTACAGTGTGTAACAGTATACCTCGGTCAGACTGGTTCTAAAAATAATTCAACCCCTCTCAACTGCTCAGTTCAAAAAGCATTCTACAGTAACGAGGCTAATAATTGGCTAATCCTTTTTTTCCAATAGATTATTGAAATATTGTGATATTAGCGCACCATGACTGATAATGATTTTTTGAGCAACGACCCAACACTGCTTGTTACTGTCAATAACAACAACATGATGCTACTGACGTGGAGAGAGGAGAGTGCTCAACATCAACTGAGGCCACGAGTTTGACCCTGAAGGTCCAGAGGGTTTCTGCATTTTACAACAGAAAATGCCTAGTATTAACCCATTGATAGCTGATGCAGCATTTGCGTGTATATCCCTCATTTGTGTGTGTATCCCTTTAAGACCGCGAACCGCATCACGCGGTTCGCGGTCTTAAAGGGATACACACACAAATGCTGCATCAGGTATCAATGGGTTAAAGAAGTCAAAAAAGCCTTCCAGCCATCATCACCACACAGACATCCAACAAGACATCTCTTCGTGTGCAAAAAGCAGGCTCCCTCTACATGCAAATTGTCTCCTTTCTCATCAAAATGCAGACTTTGCATGTGCGTACGTGTGAATATAGGTCTAATGGCTTTGCCGGAGCGCGGCTAAGGCTTCAAACTGACAGCTGTTTCTACAGCCTCTGCATGAATCCATGAGCTACATGCTTGATGAAGAGCACACTTGGCTCAAAGTGATGACAAGACACAATCTTTTAAACAGCTTCTGTTTTCAATCACGCAGTAAGTCGTGCACTGCCAACACATGTGCATCTTATTCTTTTCCATAACAAGTTTGTGTCACAAATAACGTTAGGCCTGCAACATTAACCTGACAATACAATAGCAATGTTACGTTGATTTTTCAACCGATAAAGGCCAATAAATGAAATGTCAGGCCAGCGGTAGACTATAGAGGCCATTTACACCTGGCGTTAACATGTGTTTTCTGCCATCAGATTGCAATCTGATGGCAGAAATGGGTGTCCTCTCAATCCGCATACAGTTGCTGTATCCAGATTGAGAGGACACATTGCATTTACACTTGTGTTCAATGTGTACACAATGCATCCCTGACCACCTCCGGAGGTGGTTTGGCCGATCAGATTGCAATCCTTCTTCAATGCGTTTTGGGGGTGTTTACACCTGTACTTTCAAGTGATAAAACACAATCTGATTGCAATCTGATCACAGAAAACGCATGTTAGCGCCAGGTGTAAATGGCCTCAGTGCGCCCTTGTGAGATTTAACGTTACATTTCTCTGTATTTCAACAGTTTTACTGTTTCTGTGCTCACCTTTGGTGGTAGTCCACGAGCTTCGTTCATGTTGTTGTGCTGTCCTCGTAACATTAGCGTTAGGTGTGTTAGGAGGTTTGAGGTCATGATTTTCACAGTGGAAAAAATCTTAGGAATCGACAAAATTAAGGATGTAACAAGTTGTTTTATCTTGGGGTAACGGTAATATTATTACCAGTGTTGGGCAAGTTACTTTCAAAATGTAATATACTACATATTACTAGTTACTTCCATTTGAAAGTAATAAGTTACTTTACAAAATTACTTTCTGTGTAGAGTAACTCGTTACTTATTACACTACTTTTGCATTACTTTTACCAAAACAACAGCAGCAGCGGAATGACATGGCCATCCCGAAAAATAATTTAAACCGCCTTGAACTTCAGTGTAAACAAATCAAAAGTCTAAATGTTATTCTTTTCCTTTTGTTATTGTCATCTATAGTGGTTATTTGCATAAAAACACAGTTTGATTAGGAAATGATTGTATCTTTTTAAAATATGTACTTTGATTAAAAGAAAAAGGACCTACAATTTGTAACTTGAGTTACTTGACAAAGTAACTGGTATAATATTACTGAAATCCTATAAGTAATAAGTTATATTACTGAGTTACTGCTAAAAGTAATATATTACATGTAATATGTTACTTTTGTAATGAGTTACCGCCAACATTGATTATTAATGCAAATGTATTAGTAATTCATTACACTACTCGTTACTGGGGAAAGTAGTATTATTACAGTAACGCGTTACTAGTAAAGCGTTACTGCCCAATATGCTAATTTGTTACTGAATTTCAAATATAGCCAGAATGCATTGAATGGTTAGCGATTAATAAATGGCAAATCTGTCATCCAGATGAACAGAGCTAAGTCAAATAAATTAAATTGTTGCCAGGCGGTGGAGGATATCAGCATGGTTGCCTTTGGCTGCCTTCATTTCTCTATGGAAGAAAACCAAGGCTTTGTACTGTAGAATGAAGGCACTGCAGTATTATGGTCGGATGATGCAATCAAGTCGAAATGACTTGCACACGCTTGCGCTGGCGCTGTTCTATGGCGACCCGGTTTTGCTCTCCGACTCTGAGAGCGAACCAAGCACAATTTCGCTCGTGATACTTGTACCATGAAGTGACAATAAAGGACTGTAACTGTAACTGAGTTCTCCAGTGGAACTGCTAAGAGCCTAATGTATTCATAACAAAAGAGTCATATGTGATTCACCGAGTATGAATCGTTGCTGAAAAAGCAAGCATAGTCTGTGAATCTTCCTGGGATAAATAAAGGTTTAAAAAGCGTGTGATTGTACTGATGGCAAGTGTCACCAAAGTGGAGAAATGTTGCGTTTAACCGAGGGGTCTCAAACTCACGGCCCACGGGCCGCATGCGGCCCGCCGGCGCCCCCTGTGTGGCCCGCGATGGAATTGCAAAAAAACAATGCACCTGAACGCAACATGCAAGATACCTGCTGAATAAGTTTCCAAATGTTCATGTCATTCTGGCCTATACTCCACTTCTGTATGTTATATCGTCTGTCCAGAAAAAAAAGTCACTTAAGCAACATCAGCCTTTCAGCCAACACAGTGGCAGAGCAGATTACTGAGCTCAGCTGTCAAGTGACATTTATGATCAGTTCTAATTCTAGCTCGAGTTCCAAGGGACAGTTGAAAATTAACACTGCCTAATTTAGTAATGTGCATTGTCCCTAAAAAAAGAAAACAATGTCCCTCAAATAAACAAATAAATTGTTAATGTAAAAAATTGATTGTCCATCAAATAAATGAATAAATTGTTAATGTTGAGAATTTGAACGGTTGCATTTTTCTCTCTTTTTTTTTTAAATACATGAAGTGGCCCCCTTGTGACAAGACTGGACACTCAGCGGCCCCCAGGTAATTTGAGTTTGAGACCCCTGGTTTAACCCATTGATACCTGATGCAGCATTTGCGTGTATATCCCTCATTTGTGTGTGTATCCCTTTAAGACTTCTTAAAGACGGTCTTAAAGGGATACACACACAAATGCTGCATCAGGTATCAATGGGTTAAGAGAACCTGGATTGAATACAGATTGTCTACAGCCCCACAGAGCATATTCATGGTGCCAAAATGTAACCACGCAAAGAGGATGACACAAACAGCAAATGTGTGAATTCCAAGGTGTGAAGCTCCATCGTTTCTAGGGATCAGACAATATATCAAAATCCAATATATCACAATGTAAACATTTGAATGTAAATAAGTATTGTGGGGGAGAAAAATTAATGGTGATATTAGCTTTTTATTTATTTATTAAAGTCTGCAATTCTTATTAAAGTCTACAAAATCTTCACGAGCTCGCTTGGACTCGGTCAGATCCTGAAAATCAGTTGGGGTGGACAAATCGTATATATTATTAGGCTACAGTCATGTAGTGTATCTCCAGGTTTCCACGCTTACAGTGTTAGTGTGTGTGTGTGTGTGTGTGTGTGTGTGTGTGTGCGCGCGCGTGTGTGTGTAGAGGTCTCACCCTCCCAGGCCTGCTCGGTGCGGTTGGGGGTGTTGCAGTAGCCGTAGGCCTCAGATACGGGGTTGGGGTCCGGCGTGTGGAGCACCGGGAACACCCTCTTCCTGCTCTTGCCCTGGCCCGCCCCGGTGCCTCCATCTAGGGCCTGTAGGAGGCGCTCCTCTGCTATGGGAGTGGTGGGGATCAGGTTCACTGTTGGATGGAGAGAGAGAGAATGTAGAGAGGGGGAGAGAGAGACAGAGAGGGACAGAGAAAAAAGAAAGGGAGAAAGAAAAAGACTTCATTCTAAATCCATTGGTTAATTAATTATGTAGATTAGATTCTAAGTGCCCAACAAGGCCAGATTTGCATGTATTAATTAAGGAATGGTACAAACTAGGGATGCACGGCACAATATGTTTTTTTCCCCCCAGCAGATACATTAACCGCTAATTACCTGCTTCTCATGGCCGATACCGATAAGATATTCTGATCATTTGAAATCTTTGGATTTTAAAATTAAGTTCATAACCTGTAGTTTATGCCCACTAGAGCAGTGTTTCCCAACCGGGGGTACGGGGAACGATTGAGGATTAATACAATTTATTTTCAGATGAGAGGAGAGAGAGAGAGAGAAACTCCGCCCCCGGAAGGTGTTAACTGTGACACCTCTACTCTGTGAAAAACAGAAGAAGTCATTCACGCTGCTGCAGGTCAAACAATAGCTCTCACTATGAGCTCTCACTATGAGCTCTCACTATGAGCTCTCACTATGCGTAAGTGGCTCAAATGCCCGGCTGATCTGGATTTCGGTTCAGGCGAGCCAAGCGAAAAAAGGAAAAGGGAGGCCAGGTCTAAACCGCGGCTGTTCAATGAAAAATACATTTTGTATGGATTTACCTGTACCTCAGCGGATCCACCGCAGCCACAGTGTTTTTTCTGTGGCGAAGTCCTGGCAAATAATTAAATGAAGCCAGCTCATCTGCAACGCCACCAGAGCACCAAACACGCAGCATGTCTTGGTAAGACAAATGACTTTTTCACTCGAAAACTCTCAGAGTTCAAGTCGAGTCGGGCTACGATGAAGAAAGCTGTGTTTCAAGCAAAGCACTGGAGGTGTCGTATGCTGTGTCACTGCTTGTGGCTAAATCAAAAAAGCCTCATTCAATCGTTGAGGATCTGATTCTCCCTGCAGCCCTGATGTTAGCTGAAACTATGATCGACAAGAAAGCAGCAGACGCTCTCAAAACGGTTCCATTGTCAAACAACACGCTCTCCCGTCGGATCGATGATGTCAATTAATATTGTTGGACAAGTTGTGAATAAAATGAAGCAAGCAGGTCAATTCGCCTTGCTGCTATGGCAGGCTCTGCTGCCTCACGGATCCACGTTCAGATGGCGGCCGCTCGTCGGGGGAGTCTGGATGGGGCTCGCGTTCGTCTGCGTTTCTGGGGTTTCGGTTGTGAGCTGGGATGAAGCTGCGTCCTATTATAGGCTTTCTGCTGCGCGTTTCAAAGTGCGCTGCACCCAGTCTATTTTCGGAGCGTTCAGCCTTGTGGCTCCCAGCGCGACACTGTATAAGCCAAACCATTCTCATGGTTTGGCTTTGGTTTTATTTTCTGGCGGCTAATCGTGTGGAGAAGCTATGCAGCAGAGACAGAGACATTTGTGGGAGCGGATTGACTGCTGTTCGCAGCTAAAGTTGGCTCCAGGCAGCCAGAGCAATCTGTGCCGCTCTGGCTCATGCATCGGTTTCTCTTTGATCACGGGGATTTTTCTGCTTTTTTTACTCAACTTTCTCTAATCTGGAGAGCACTGTCGCCACCTAATGGGTCGGTAAAATAGGTTTTACACATTCAACATGCCCCAAAATTTTACAGGAGATGGATCTGGCTTTGATCCACGTCCCACCGTCAAAAAACACAATTGACGACAATCGTCGTCATTGGCACTCTACGTCACTAAAGCAATTGACGACGATTGTCGTCATTGGCACTCAATGAGTTAAAGATGACAATCTGGAGTGGAAATCCGTGAGGTTGAAAGGGAATATCCTGAACTGGGAAATGTGCACTGAACTTTTGCCTTTTGGATCTAATATGTGTGATATTTGTGTGTGCTATTTTGGTGTGATGTGCACTGATTTGAACTTTTGCTTTTTGGATCTACTTATCTTATGTGTGATATTTTGCCTGGTAACAGCTGCCCCCAGAACTGTCAAAGCTTATGAAAGACAAACTAGCTTAGGTGTCTTTTTAAAGGTGCCAAGTGACTGAATAAAAATAGTTGAAACTGTTACTGTGTGAGTCTGAATATATCTATCTCTATATAGGCTATATATAATATTTTGTTCATTCTCAATAAGTGTATAGCTATTTGTATTAAAGGGGAGTCATTCAAAATTATTTTAATGTAATATTGTTTTAATTTAATAATCAGTTGTGTTGGATAGTAAAAGTTGAATGAGAATAATGGAACTAATTTGGGAGAATCATCAACACGCTGTCAGGGGGTACACTTGGCATGGCAAAACAGCTCAAGGGGTACACGGCACAAAAAAGGTTGGGAACCACTGATCTAGAGGGTAAGAAAGGCTAAGATGTAGTGAGCGAAGATTGATTGATTGATTTTATTTTGGATAAAGAATGACAACATGAAAAAGTGTAAACACTTATTTCCATCATGGTGCCTGACTTCATATTCCATAGCTCTGACCTAACTGACATCATCACTATGTTAACATAAAACTAAGAACATTTCTGATATGTTGATTTTTTTCCATTAAGTACATCAAAAACGTCATCAACATTTGAATACTTTGACTTTTATAGAGCTTTTAGCCTTAGAATTTAAATGAAATGCTTAAATTGACATAATCTGTCAAATCAGACATGTCAAAGAGGTATTAAATGAAGGGCTTTTATTGAAACCAAAGTGTATGGCTGCTGGTCTACACATAAAACACAATGACATAAGGCATATATATACCTGTAGTAGACTGTCTGGCACCTACAGTACAGCATTTTAAGCTTAAAGGTATCCAAAGGAGTTTTCCTTGTAAACATACTTGTTTTGTATAGATATTATACTGATTCTAGTATACATTACTTTGCATTGCACTTTTCTACTGCTCTTTTGCACTTCTGATTAGATGCTACAACTGCATTTTGTTGTCTTAGTACTTAGTACTACAATAAAGTTGAATCTAATCTAATCTAATATTAAATATTAGCCAGTATGTATCTCCTATAATAACGCCAATATTCATAATAGGGGTGGGAATCACCAGATGCCCATGATACGATACTAAAACGATACTTGAGTCACGATACGATAGTATTGCGATATCGCAGATATTGATATATTGAATATTGCGATATATTGAATATTGCGATATATTGAATATTGCGATATTTCGATATATTGCGATTTCTTACTTTTTCAACTGCAAATGATGTCACCAAAGGAATACTTTGTCAACATCTGGTTTATATACCGGTACTGTAAGAACAATTTTTCAGTCTGTACATCTGACTTCAACCATTTTATTGCAGCAACATTGTCAAGTAGACAGACCAACTCCCTGCCCAGGGCCATCCAAAACATCCCCACTTTAGCCAGCTTTAAGAGAGCTGTAAAAAAGCAGCTACAGGCATAGGTTGCAGCATGCACCAAGTAGATTTAATGTTTTTAATTCAAAATGTCTCATGTATTTTAAAAACTCAGAATTCAGAATGCTGAAATCTGAATTCTCGTGTGTGTTTTATACAGTATGTGCTCTCTCTCTCTCTCTCGCCTTCTCTCACTATTCTTTCTCTTCTCTACTAGGGACCACATTGGAAATAAGCTCCAGGACTTCAAAGCCCTGGGACTTTCATGTGTTTTTTTTATCCCTGTATGCCAATTCTTTGCATTTTACCTCTACATGAAATGTTTATGTGCTTGTACTAAATAAAATTAAATCAAATAAAATCAACAACTTTCATAAAGTCATGTCATAGTTGCATGCACCTGACAAACTGAACTGTTTGTTACAGTCTACTTACAGTCCACCTTAACTGGATGTGTGTGTGGACTACTGTACTTAGGTAGTTTTTGAACAATGCAACTTCACTTACACAAAACATCTTGTGCAACCCATTCAGTAACTGGGGAATTTATAAATGACTGTTATGACAAAACTGTTACTGTTAAAACAAAATGAAAATATGCTACTGTTTGTTTACTGCTGGCCTTGGAACGAAAGTTTATAGCAGCCCGGTGGCCTGGCATGGCCTGCAAAAAAAAAAAAAAAATTGCAATATCGATACTTGGCGTCCAAATATCGATACAATATCGTCAGGCAAAATATCGCGATACTATGGTGTATCGATTTTTTCCCCCACCCCTAATTCTTAATAGGCAATAAGTATATTATCTGACAAAAATGTATCGGCAGCACTGATATATATCGTGCATCCCTAAAATAGAGAAAAGACCACTGAACGAAAGGATTTCTAAAATTGTAAAAGCAGAGAGCGAGGAGGGAGTCAAATCCTTCCACTGACTCTGCATCGCCCCCTAAATCTGGAGCCCATCTCCATGTCAACAGCTCTGTACCCCAAAAAAACCCTCAGCACTACCAGAGTGCTGCCATGGAGACCGGTGACCTGTGACCCTTGGGAGAAATACTCCCAACAGGAGAAGAAGAGGTGTGGGAACCATGTTAAGCCCGTTCAGAAAGACACATTCGGGGGGAAACGAGGAGAGGTTGAACCCCCTGTGCCATCACACTCTCTCACACACACACACACACACACACACACACACACACACACACACACACACACACACACACACACACACACACACACACACCTTGAAAGCAGTCAGCCAACTATGGAAATACTGCATGTCGCTGCAAGGAGAGAAAGCAAGCAAGGTTCCTGCCTGCCTCATCATAAAACACAGACAGCAAATGGTTTCATTAATAGAATAACCCTCAGACTTAAATCACCTACTCCCTACTTTTACACACACACACACACACACACGCACACGCACACACACACACACACACGCACACACGCACACGTCTTTTTCTGGCGTCCGCACGCCCTCACACACGACTTTTCCATTTCCTGCCCCATCCAGCTGAGCTCATAAAGTGCACAGCGCTGCAGCACAAAGCAAGTAAAGTAGCTGCGACTAGGACTGGGGCGGCCAGCAGGGGGCGCTGAACAAATCTTCCTCAGCAGCATATAATGGTCTGAAATAGATCTGCAAACTCAGATGATGTCATATTATCACCCGAGTTGATCGCCCCCATAATGAAACTGACAAGACATTTTGTGCAAATATCCATCAGCTCGTCTTTGCTCTGCAAATGTGCCTCCGGGATCATTGTTTGTTCATTCATTCAACCATGATGAACGCTGCATCTGGTGACGGTACTCTGGTACTCTGGCATTTTCAAAATGACACTGGTTAGCCTAAGGGAGAGCACTACAATGATCAAAATTTGAATTGTGGATTTTATGAAGTTCGGGGCACATATCCAGCCATCCTCGCTCTACAATTGATCTCGAGTCCAGGACCATAAACGATTGGCCCGAGGGGAGACATTGCATCATCATTTTTACAAGCAACCAAACGCAACAAAATACCATAAAAGAAAAGACCCAACAAAATAGACTTCCATTGTTTCATGATAGACTTGATGTTCTTTTTCACATCTCGTTATGGATTGATGGATTTCATTTTAAGACACAAAGAGAGACAACGTAACGTTCAAGGACCTCAAAAGTAACAGACAGTTTGGGAAAGAGTGTTGTAAGCCTGCTGCCAGCCTGACTATTAACTGTTAACATCAGGTCCTGAAGAGGATCCAGACAGCCACTTCTCCTGCCTCCTCCCATCAACTCCTACACGTCCTCACTGCACTTCATCTGAACAGCTGACACGCTAGAAGAAGCTTTGAAGTACAAGCTGTAGAGACTCTAAACACACATTATCTGTCTTTTTCCTGCTGTGTCCTGTCTGTCTGTCTGTCTGTCTGTCTGTAGTTGTTATTGTTTTGGGCTTACGATGCAGAGTCCCACCAAGCCTTCAAAGCGTAGGACGGAGTCAGCAAGATATATTTCAATAACCATAGAAAGATCTCCATGATTTCTGGTTGTCAAGTAGCACTTCCTGTTAAAAATAGATTTTTAAACTCACCGGCGATGATGAGGACGAGGAGAAGGCGCGCAGCGGCAACGACGGAGACCATTCTGATGATGTCTGCTGGCTCGCTAGAGGCCCAGCCACACACTGGAGCCCATTCACACACACAGCCACAACCTGCCTGTCTCCCTCTACCCTCCATGACCAGCCCCCCCCCCCCCCCCCCCCCCACCCCCTCCCATGCCCCCCACCCCCTCCCATGCCCCCCGCCCCTCACTCACACGCACGCCTGCGCAGACGAGGCCGGCTTTCGGAGGCCAGCTCAGTCACGGTTGCCTGACACAATGGAGCTTTTGTAACAAGGTTGCCTAACATCCAGCCAGAGCATGCATAGGAATAATGTACACATAGAACGCACTACGACACAGACACACACACACACACACACACACACACACACTCTCTCTCTCTCTCTCTCACACACACACACACACACACAGAGCGTGTATTGAGGCACACCAGCAGGATTTCAAACGTCTTCCTAAAGGCACCAGGCAGCCGCCTACATTACAGCTAGCTGCCCCCACACTGAATCACACAGCACGCTACAGACTGACATAACACATGAGTTTGATACTGACAAACTGTCACAGTCCTCTTCAAAAGTGTAGGAAATGCCTGAGGGTAAGTACTGCATAAAGTTGCTAAGCGTAGCAACGCCGTTTGGGTGAGTGTGTTCTTCATGGTGCTCCTCTGGAAACCAGCTTGCAGGAGGTGCTGAGTGTGTGTGTGTGTGTGTGTGTGTGTGTGTGTGTGTATGTGTGTGTGTGTGTGTAATGGAAATTTAATTCAATGAATTGAACGAAAAGAAAAAGATCTAAATCTTGGGGGCAATTTTTGCTCCTCGCTCACGGTTTCGCCCCTTGCCCCTCTGGCTATTATGTCCTACACTGCTGTTAAACCTCGATAGTGTTAACACAAACGTTCACACGTGTGCAGAGACTGCAGACGTGCACACACACCCATATAAACGCAGAGCTAAGTATAGTGAACCCTCAAACAGCTTGTCAACAGTCAGACACGTAATAGCACATTTGCACCTCCTTGTCTGTTGACTGTATCATTATGATCAGCTTGACTACAGTACAGTAGCTTACCTGAAGGAAGAAGCCCAGGCTGCTCAGCTCAGCCCCACAAAGCAGACGTGTCTGTCAGCCGTGACACCAGAGTCATCAGGGGGTGAGCAGAGGACTTGCAGAATGTGGTTTGGCTTGAAATGAAGAAGGTGGGACTGGGGTTAGCTGGCCAGCCTTCCCTCCCTCCCTTCCGTGAGAGGAGTCTGGCACCGCAGGTCTCCATTGTGGGATTGCGATGGGCGGCGCTTGGCGGCAGTGCCCTTGGAAAATAGTTTCCAACAATCCAACTTGCCGTTTTCAGCGTGTAGCAACGAGCTAGCGTGCAGGTTTCTGCCGTTAGCTTGCTAGCTAGTTAGCGTTGTTGTTTTCACTGATGTGGCAGGGCACTGTTTACAGCGACACAGAGGGAGGAGGGAGCGGAAGCCGCTCTGATTGACATGGTCGGAGCCAATGACAGAGCTTGTAATAAAGCGGGGAGCGGACATCCGGCAGCCACTGAAACAGTCGCTCCAATGGGAGAGCAGCTGTAGAGCAGGGGAGGGCTACTGTCCTCTAGAGAGAGAGTGGCGTCAGCGGAGGACCAAAATGCGAGACTCATTAGCCAATGAACAGCCAGGAATGGGTCTCGCGCTACTTTTGCATGTTAAAATAAAGCTGATAATGTCCAATTTGATTCAAGGGGGAAAAAACCCTTTCAGAGTACAACACAAACTGCCTATTTTGCTGCAACTCGACAGTGCTGCTTAATCCAGGACCTTACTTCCTGGAACTCTTGAGAGTAAAAAACTGGTTCATTGGAGTGAATGGAGATGCCGGGACTCTTCTATCTACATGGCTCTGGGGAGGGCTTATCCCAGTAGCCTGTTTCCGTGCAGCCAGACTCGGTTCCCACTAACCGGATTCCAAAGTGTTCTATGCTGCCTATCAGGGTGGGAATTTCATCATTTCAGGGTCAAGGTCATCTGGCCTTCGGCGTCGCAAATCTTTTAGGGCACAAGGCCACATGCCAGGGCTCAAAGGCCATTTTTCTGAAATGTGTGTTAAAATGAGCCAATGACACATCCTTAGCTTGCATAGAGCAGCTACATTAAACTGAGACCAGTGATGCTTTTAAAGCAGCTGACAGTAGCAGGCTGGTAGCAGCAGGGCACTGCCAAGGTGGCCTTAGTGATCTCAGGGCATCACGGCCATGTAGTTCCCACCCTGCTGCCTGTAGTGTCTACTGTGGTACAGAAGCCTCTGCCAACCGTGCACAAATATTAACACAGGCTGGATCAATAATAATAGGGGTGGTTGGGAATCACCAGATACCCCACGAGACGATATTATCACGATACTTGAATCACGATATGATGGTATATTGCGATATTATGATATGCTAGTATTGCGATATTGAGTGTTGTGATATTTAAGCTATATCACACGAGAGGGAGTGATGTTGTCTAAGGGCGTTTTCACACATATTTGGGTCGAGCCAGGCGCTGCCGCAGCAGTGAAAAGTATACAATGTTTAAATTTTCAACTAGAGCGGCTTCGTTTCACATGTGATTTTTATCACCGCGCCCAGGCCGTCGTTCTACAGAGTGGAGCGTCATGTATCCATGCCAACCAGACGGAAGTAGACGCGTATAACGTAATTCCACCCGGAAAGGAAGCCCGGATGTAAACAGAACTGAACGAAGTTTATTTCTATAGGGACAGATACATAGAGCATTCACAGTCTTTGTTATATATCCTGACATTTATAGCCTAAGCTAGTTTGCAATATTTGTCCCTAGATGGAGAATGGAGAATGAACAGCAACGCTGTTTGCTCTTGGTAGCCTACTGCTTTTTGCATTTTACATCGTTTGTCTCTTTCAATATCGGGAAAGTGTTGAATTTGAAAACGAGGCACGGCTGCATCTGGAAAACAATGTTTTCATGTACTGGAGGCGGCGGATGTGAATCTCCAGACAAAGCAGGACAAGGCGCAGATTGATTCTGTTGAACCGTGAAGCCCTCACCATACGCAGATATTATCGGCGAACAGCCAGGTAAGTTGTAAACATTAACGTTTGTAACGCTAGGCTTGCTATGCCCTTGGTGGTAATTTGGCCAATAACTGTTTATGCAATGTTTGTGAACGCCGAATTGACGTTAACATTAGAAATACAGCATTAGGACGAGCTGAAGTCGGCGCGCGTTCACACATCACTCGCGCCGTATTTAGGGTAGGGTTAGGGCGACGCAAGCCGCTCCGAAACCACCCTCTCCAGCTGGACCGAGAGCGAGTCAGTTACGTCGACTACGAGTTTGAGTGGCATGTTCACACTGACCCAGTCGCGCCGTGTTCGGCCCCAAAACTCAGTTAAGTCGACCTAAAACGTTCCAGTGTGAAAACGCCCTAATATTGTATGGGGGGGGGGGGTAGGGCCGCGGCCGTGTGCCGAAGATGATAACAGTGTTTCCCCTACCATGTACCATATAGGGATGCACCGATCCACTTTTTTCACTTCCGATCCGATTCCGATACCTGAATTTGGATATCTGCCAATACCGATATTATGCCGATACCAATTTTTTTCTTGAATATACAGTATAGGCAAAGATTTGGCCAATTAAAAAAAAAAATTTTGAATACACCTTGCAAAAAGCAGACAAAATTAAGAAAATATACAAGGCAAAGAAGGATACTATTATCCATGGGCAAATTACGGCAAAAAAAATTAGAAAAATCCCGATTCCGATCCGATCAATGTTTTTTTTTTTTGTGAATTAGTGCCAATATCGGCACCCGATACCGATATTGGATCGGATCGGCCCCATCCCTAGTACCATATACAACATTTTGTCAACCATGTTGAACATTTTGTTGACTTGTAGAGAAGGAAAGCCTACACTATGTCATTCCACACAGTCAGATTCCCTGCTCACCGTGGAGCTACCATCTCTGCTGCTGCTGCACGGAGTGCACTCTGACTCTACTCCACCAAACATCTCACACTAGTTCCCACTTGACTCTGTCCCCTTGTTGCTGCACTTCTCTCTGGAGCCCCGACGACCTCCATCACCACTTTCCTCCGGGAGTCAATCAGCATGATGATCACGCCCAGGCCGCTGTCTTCTCTTCTCAGCCATCATGCTACTTTCAATGTGAGGCTGCCAGGAGCCAGAGGAGCCATTTACTGCCCCATCCATCATCACGCTCCAGTGTGTCTCTCATGCCAACGGTCCACAACTAAGCAGCCATACATGAACGGGCTTGACTTTGGACTCAAAGGAGTGGGAGGGGGGAGGAGCGGTGCTACGAGAGGATACCAAGCAACAGACTGACAGAAATAAAGAGAGAGAACAGAGGACAGAAAGCAAGGGAGATGATTTTAGAGAAGAGACAGGGGAGCAATAGAGACAGTCCACATGTCCCCGAACGCCCATACAGGCGCTAGGAACGCCCACAATAGACGCTGAGTTAGCTGGCTCAGACTTGCTGGGGGCGTGGTCAGGGTGGGGTAAATTCCCCCGTTCAATCCATTCAGCAAAGTTAGAATTTAGCTGATAGCCCAGCCCAGGCAGACACGATCGGGGATTTAACCACCGCAGTAAATGCACATCTGAGCAGACGTCTTGTGTTCTGCTCTAGAACCACCAAACCTGTAGTTTAGAGCCGCAGCACCGTCTTTTGGTGAGTCAGCCCATGAGATATATCGGCGGTTTTACCCCACTCGCGCGCCAGCCGTTTAACATTTTGTGGGCGTTCCCAGACATGCGGACTGTCTCTATAGAGACACTGCATGAAATAGGCCACGCCCATCATGGGGGATAGCTCTCCGTCCACTCCCATAAACCAGCGTCATTTTCCTTGAAATAAACATAGCTAAAAGCTAGGGGTGTCACGATACACTCAGTTCACGATACGATACGATACACGATATTGGGTTCATGATAACGATACGATACGATATTTTAACAATATTTTTTTTCATCCTCCGTGTCTGTAACGTCCCTCGTCTGTTCAAACAAAGCAATGAAAAGGAGAGCGAGCATGCAATCAGATGCAGATCAGTGCCCCCATGTTCAGCTTCTTTTTCTCGCGATATGAGATTTCATCTCAACGATACATATTGTCACGTTTAGATATCGCCATATATTGTGGGACGATATATTGTGACATCCCTACTAAAAGCTGTTGTGTGGTGGGGCTGCGCAGACAACAAATGTAAAAAATCGCCAGTTAAAGTTTTTGTGTACTCCCCGAGGAAAACAATTGAGAATTGGCGAGAAGAGAAATGTGGATGTAGCTGTCAATGAAGTAAGTCGGAGTGTTCATCTTCCGTATATATGATCTTTGTGTGCAACATGCACGCGACATAGGAGAACGCCAGGATTGGTGGGGGGTTCTGTTTCCCCCCGTTTTGGGCGTGGTTTCTGCATGATGACGCGCTCCGCAGTGTCTCTATAGCAGCAAAGTGAACAACAACAGAAGCTGACCATCTATGAAACATGAGGCAAACTCCCATACGCTCTCCTCTCCTCCTCATGGCTCTATCGTGCGCTCTCCTCTCCTCCTCATGGCTCTATCATACGCTCTCCTCTCCTCCTCATGGCTCTATCATACGCTCTCCTCTCCTCCCTGTGGCTCTATCATACGCTCTCCTCTCCTCCTCATGGCTCTATCATACGCTCTCCTCTCCTCCTCATGGCTCTATCATACGCTCTCCTCTCCTCCTCATGGCTCTATCATACGCTCTCCTCTCCTCCTCATGGCTCTATCATACGCTCTCCTCTCCTCCTCATGGCTCTATCATACGCTCTCCTCTCCTCCTCATGGCTCTATCATACGCTCTCCTCTCCTCCTCATGGCTCTATCATACGCTCTCCTCTCCTCCTCATGGCTGTATCATACGCTCTCCTCTCCTCCTCATGGCTCTATCATACGCTCTCCTCTCCTCCTCATGGCTCTATCATACGCTCTCCTCTCCTCCTCATGGCTCTATCATACGCTCTCCTCTCCTCCTCATGGCTCTATCATACGCTCTCCTCCTCATGGCTCTATCATACGCTCTCCTCTCCTCCTCATGGCTCTATCATACGCTCTCCTCTCCTCCTCATGGCTCTATCATACGCTCTCCTCTCCTCCTCATGGCTCTATCATACGCTCTCCTCTCCTCCTCATGGCTCTATCATACGCTCTCCTCCTCATGGCTCTATCATACGCTCTCCTCTCCTCCTCATGGCTCTATCATACGCTCTCCTCTCCTCCTCATGGCTCTATCATACGCTCTCCTCTCCTCCTCATGGCTCTATCATACGCTCTCCTCTCCTCCTCATGGCTCTATCATACACTCTCCTCTCCTCCTCATGGCTCTATCATACGCTCTCCTCTCCTCCTCATGGCTCTATCATACGCTCTCCTCTCCTCCTCATGGCTCTATCATACGCTCTCCTCTCCTCCTCATGGCTCTATCATACGCTCTCCTCTCCTCCTCATGGCTCTATCATACACTCTCCTCTCCTCCTCATGGCTCTATCATACACTCTCCTCTCCTCCTCATGGCTCTATCATACGCTCTCCTCTCCTCCTCATGGCTCTATCATACGCTCTCCTCTCCTCCTCATGGCTCTATCATACACTCTCCTCTCCTCCTCATGGCTCTATCATATACTCTCCTCTCCTCCTCATGGCTCTATCATACACTCTCCTCTCCTCCTCATGGCTCTATCATACACTCTCCTCTCCTCCTCATGGCTCTATCATACACTCTCCTCTCCTCCTCATGGCTCTATCATACGCTCTCCTCTCCTCCTCATGGCTCTATCATACGCTCTCCTCTCCTCCTCATGGCTCTATCATACACTCTCCTCTCCTCCTCATGGCTCTATCATACACTCTCCTCTCCTCCTCATGGCTCTATCATACGCTCTCCTCTCCTCCTCATGGCTCTATCATACACTCTCCTCTCCTCCTCATGGCTCTATCATACGCTCTCCTCTCCTCCTCATGGCTCTATCATACGCTCTCCTCTCCTCCTCATGGCTCTATCATACGCTCTCCTCTCCTCCTCATGGCTGTATCATACGCTCTCCTCTCCTCCTCATGGCTCTATCATACGCTCTCCTCTCCTCCTCATGGCTCTATCATACGCTCTCCTCTCCTCCTCATGGCTCTATCATACGCTCTCATCTCCTCCTCATGGCTCTATCATACGCTCTCCTCTCCTCCTCATGGCTCTATCATACGCTCTCCTCTCCTCCTCATGGCTCTATCATACGCTCTCCTCTCCTCCTCATGGCTCTATCATACGCTCTCCTCTCCTCCTCATGGCTCTATCATACGCTCTCCTCTCCTCCTCATGGCTCTATCATACGCTCTCCTCTCCTCCCTGTGGCTCTATCATACGCTCTCCTCTCCTCCTCATGGCTCTATCATACGCTCTCCTCTCCTCCCTGTGGCTGTATCATACGCTCTCCTCTCCTCCTCATGGCTCTATCATACGCTCTCCTCTCCTCCTCATGGCTCTATCATACGCTCTCCTCTCCTCCTCATGGCTCTATCATACGCTCTCCTCTCCTCCTCATGGCTCTATCATATGCTCTCCTCTCCTCCTCATGGCTCTATCATACGCTCTCCTCTCCTCCTCATGGCTCTATCATACGCTCTCCTCCTCATGGCTCTATCATACGCTCTCCTCTCCTCCCTGTGGCTGTATCATACGCTCTCCTCTCCTCTCTGTGGCTCTATCATACACTCTCCTCTCCTCTCTGTGGCTCTATCATACACTCTCCTCTCCTCCCTGTGGCTGTATCATACGCTCTCCTCTCCTCCTCATGGCTCTATCATACGCTCTCCTCTCCTCCTCATGGCTATCATACGCTCTCCTCTCTTCTCCGTGGCTCTATCATACGCTCTCCTCTCCTCCTCATGGCTCTATCATACGCTCTCCTCTCCTCCTCATGGCTCTATCATACGCTCTCCTCTCCTCCTCATGGCTCTATCATACGCTCTCCTCTCCTCCTCATGGCTCTATCATACGCTCTCCTCTCTTCTCCGTGGCTCTATCATACGCTCTCCTCTCCTCCTCATGGCTCTATCATACGCTCTCCTCTCTTCTCCGTGGCTCTATCATACGCTCTCCTCTCCTCCCTGTGGCTGTATCATACGCTCTCCTCTCCTCCTCATGGCTCTATCATACGCTCTCCTCTCCTCCTCATGGCTCTATCATACGCTCTCCTCTCCTCCTCATGGCTCTATCATACGTTCTCCTCTCCTCCTCATGGCTCTATCATACGCTCTCCTCTCCTCCTCGTGGCTCTATCATACGCTCTCCTCTCCTCCTCATGGCTCTATCATACACTCTCCTCTCCTCCTCATGGCTGTATCATACGCTCTCCTCTCCTCCTCATGGCTCTATCATACGCTCTCCTCTCCTCCTCATGGCTCTATCATACGCTCTCCTCTCCTCCTCATGGCTCTATCATACGCTCTCCTCTCCTCCTCATGGCTCTATCATACACTCTCCTCTCCTCTCCGTGGCTCTATCATACGCTCTCCTCTCCTCCTCATGGCTGTATCATACGCTCTCCTCTCCTCCTCATGGCTCTATCATACGCTCTCCTCTCCTCCTCATGGCTCTATCATACGCTCTCCTCTCCTCTCCGTGGCTCTATCATACGCTCTCCTCTCCTCTCCGTGGCTCTATCATACGCTCTCCTCTCCTCCTCATGGCTCTATCATACGCTCTCCTCTCCTCCTCATGGCTCTATCATACGCTCTCCTCTCCTCCTCATGGCTCTATCATACGCTCTCCTCTCCTCCTCATGGCTCTATCATACGCTCTCCTCTCCTCCTCATGGCTCTATCATACGCTCTCCTCTCCTCCTCATGGCTCTATCATACGCTCTCCTCTCCTCCTCATGGCTCTATCATACGCTCTCCTCTCCTCCTCATGGCTCTATCATACGCTCTCCTCTCCTCCTCATGGCTCTATCATATGCTCTCCTCTCCTCCTCATGGCTCTATCATACGCTCTCCTCTCCTCCTCATGGCTCTATCATACGCTCTCCTCCTCATGGCTCTATCATACGCTCTCCTCTCCTCCTCATGGCTCTATCATACGCTCTCCTCTCCTCCTCATGGCTCTATCATACGCTCTCCTCTCCTCTCCTCCCTGTGGCTCTATCATACGCTCTCCTCTCCTCCTCATGGCTCTATCATACGCTCTCCTCTCCTCCTCATGGCTCTATCATACGCTCTCCTCTCCTCCTCATGGCTCTATCATACGCTCTCCTCTCCTCCTCATGGCTCTATCATACGCTCTCCTCTCCTCCTCATGGCTCTATCATACGCTCTCCTCTCCTCCTCATGGCTCTATCATATGCTCTCCTCTCCTCCTCATGGCTCTATCATACGCTCTCCTCTCCTCCTCATGGCTCTATCATACGCTCTCCTCTCCTCCTCATGGCTCTATCATACGCTCTCCTCTCCTCCTCATGGCTCTATCATACACTCTCCTCTCCTCCTCATGGCTCTATCATACGCTCTCCTCTCCTCCCTGTGGCTCTATCATACGCTCTCCTCTCCTCCTCATGGCTCTATCATACGCTCTCCTCTCCTCCTCATGGCTCTATCATACGCTCTCCTCTCCTCCCTGTGGCTCTATCATACGCTCTCCTCTCCTCTCCTCCCTGTGGCTCTATCATACGCTCTCCTCTCCTCCTCATGGCTCTATCATACGCTCTCCTCTCCTCTCCGTGGCTCTATCATACGCTCTCCTCTCCTCCTCATGGCTCTATCATACGCTCTCCTCTCCTCCTCATGGCTCTATCATACGCTCTCCTCTCCTCCTCATGCCTCTATCATACACTCTCCTCTCCTCCTCATGGCTCTATCATACGCTCTCCTCTCCTCTCCGTGGCTCTATCATACGCTCTCCTCTCCTCCTCATGGCTCTATCATACGCTCTCCTCTCCGTGGCTCTATCATACGCTCTCCTCTCCTCTCCTCCTCATGGCTCTATCATACGCTCTCCTCTCCTCTCCGTGGCTCTATCATACGCTCTCCTCTCCTCCTCATGGCTCTATCATACGCTCTCCTCTCCTCCTCATGGCTCTATCATACGCTCTCCTCTCCTCCTCATGGCTCTATCATACGCTCTCCTCTCCGTGGCTCTATCATACGCTCTCCTCTCCTCTCCTCCTCATGGCTCTATCATACGCTCTCCTCTCCTCTCCGTGGCTCTATCATACGCTCTCCTCTCCTCCTCATGGCTCTATCATACGCTCTCCTCTCCGTGGCTCTATCATACGCTCTCCTCTCCTCTCCTCCTCATGGCTCTATCATACGCTCTCCTCTCCTCCTCATGGCTCTATCATACGCTCTCCTCTCCTCCTCATGGCTCTATCATACGCTCTCCTCTCCTCCTCATGGCTGTATCATACGCTCTCCTCTCCTCCTCATGGCTCTATCATACGCTCTCCTCTCCTCCTCATGGCTCTATCATACGCTCTCCTCTCCTCCTCATGGCTGTATCATACGCTCTCCTCTCCTCCTCATGGCTCTATCATACGCTCTCCTCTCCTCCCTGTGGCTCTATCATACGCTCTCCTCTCCTCCTCATGGCTCTATCATACGCTCTCCTCTCCTCCTCATGGCTCTATCATACGCTCTCCTCTCCTCCTCATGGCTCTATCATACGCTCTCCTCTCCTCCTCATGGCTCTATCATACGCTCTCCTCTCCTCCTCATGGCTCTATCATACGCTCTCCTCTCCTCCTCATGGCTCTATCATACGCTCTCCTCTCCTCCTCATGGCTCTATCATACGCTCTCCTCTCCTCCTCATGGCTGTATCATACGCTCTCCTCTCCTCCTCATGGCTCTATCATACGCTCTCCTCTCCTCCTCATGGCTCTATCATACACTCTCCTCTCCTCCTCATGGCTCTATCATACGCTCTCCTCTCCTCCTCATGGCTCTATCATACGCTCTCCTCTCCTCCTCATGGCTCTATCATACGCTCTCCTCTCCTCCTCATGGCTGTATCATACGCTCTCCTCTCCTCCTCATGGCTGTATCATACGCTCTCCTCTCCTCCTCATGGCTCTATCATACGCTCTCCTCTCCTCCTCATGGCTCTATCATACGCTCTCCTCTCCTCCTCATGGCTCTATCATACGCTCTCCTCTCCTCCTCATGGCTGTATCATACGCTCTCCTCTCCTCCTCATGGCTGTATCATACGCTCTCCTCTCCTCCTCATGGCTCTATCATACGCTCTCCTCTCCTCCTCATGGCTCTATCATACGCTCTCCTCTCCTCCTCATGGCTCTATCATACGCTCTCCTCTCCTCCTCATGGCTCTATCATACGCTCTCCTCTCCTCCCTGTGGCTCTATCATACGCTCTCCTCTCCTCCTCATGGCTCTATCATATGCTCTCCTCTCCTCCTCATGGCTCTATCATACGCTCTCCTCTCCTCCTCATGGCTCTATCATACGCTCTCCTCTCCTCCTCATGGCTCTATCATACGCTCTCCTCTCCTCCCTGTGGCTCTGACTATCTATGCAGATAATGGCTCAAATCCTACTCTGCGTTTGATGAATAAATGATGACGTCAGCTTTTCACCACCTGTGAGATGATCAAAAAGTGTGGAGAGGAGAGGGAAGTTGTGACAGTGAGCGTTTCCTATGTCCAACAATTCACAGCTAATCTAGTATCATCCAGTTCTAACAGACCTATATTTCCTATGAAGGAAACAGGAGTGAAATATCAACCGTTAAGGAGGGGTGCTTCAATTCAGCCATTCCCAACCTGTGCCCCCGGGGGCCCACTGGTGTGGTGGGCCACGAAGGTATTGCAAGTGGGTCGCCAAATCGTTTGCAAAAAAAATATTGAAAATTTGTGAAAAAATTATTATGTATGAGAATGCATTTCTCCATTGTTGAATGACACCGTTATTTAATTTGTACTAAATTATTTGTTAATTAGCCTATTGCAGACAGACCCTCACTTTTTAGTTTCTGATGTCTGTGTGGTGCTGATCATAGAATATATATTAAAGATGGACACTGTGCCTCCACCTCCTCCTGGTATGCTCTTGTGAGGTTTAGTGAACCAGATTCTGCGCACTAGTTCTGTTGGGTTGGAACCTGTGAGACCCCGCCCCTCTTTTTATGTAGCTGCTGTCTCTAGCTTTACGTAGTGTATTTATATACAGTCAATGCTCTAGCTGTGTAAATATGACACTTTCACTTCTAATCATTTTTGAGTCATCAAAAGCAACCATGTAGATTCACACTATGAGGTCTGTTTATCAAAATGACGCCTGTATGGAAATCAGATTTTTGTTGTCAGATATTTAGAGGAACCGGGACCAGTCCATCATCTCAGCTGATAGCAGCCAGACTCCGAGCTGCTCAAGCTTACTTCCTTTTGGAACAAATGTTGGTTTAACAGATGACATGATCTAAGTGAAGCTTCGTGTAGGCTATGTAGCATTCACTGGGCTGCCTCTCTGAGTCTGGGGCTCTAACTAACGTTAGCCAGGCTGCCTGGGGCCCATACCGCAAATGTAGGATAAGCAGATCCAGGATCTGTCCCTTGATCTGGTTTGGCTTAAACCAGATCATTGCAATCAAGCTAACCCGTACCACCACGACGGTCATCAACTCGGTAAGTGGATCCAGGTTATTTTTTATCAAGCTGAGAGCGCGTGCGCATAAAAAGTGCGTTCTCTCCGGCGTCTGACCAATCACAACATGGAGACGCCAAACACGTCATCGGCCGCGACTGGCAGCAGCAGCAGCAGCAGCAGCAGCACTACTTCACACTGGAGGAGCAAACTCTAATATTAAGGAAATATGAAGAATTTAAAAATATCATAAAAACAAAATGGCACCACTGTTGCACATAATAATGGCTGAAAGGAGGGCTGGCAAAACATTGCACATTGTCTAAATGCGTAAGTTATTCAGCTTGCTTGATTTCACCACGAAAGTTCAGCCATCTCCGTTGCGCACGCGGTGCGCTTTGGAGACGTATGCTTTGACGCGGGTGATTCCAATGACATCAAGGCATTGCTTATACTAGGGATGGGCGCGAGCACTCGGGTACTCTAGCACTCGTTCATAACGTCAGTACTCGAGTAACGTTTCTGCTGTTCGGGTACTCGCCCCACTCCCCACCCCTTTAAGAATGGTCTAGATTAGAAGATCTACGCATGCATCGTCATGTGGATCTGGCAGCATGAACTGCACGGCCGGGCGTCAAGCCAGCCAGAATGTACAAGTACGTCATCCGCTTTGTTGCTTTCAAAATAAAACGCTTATTGTAACCTTATTTATTTTGACTAATGTGTTACAGCCACAGTTGCATGCCATATAACATCACAACGAGTATTTTGATACAAGGATGCTGCTTCATTCGTTGAAATACCTTTTCTCCTCCAACATCAATAAGCTATTTACTTTTGTTTAAGTAACATTATTTTGAAAGTTTTAACCGGAAGTTTTCCAGCTCTTTCCGAAAATGGTGGCTGGAGATATTCTCCCGAATGAGAAGCACGCTTCTTCATAGCGCACGCCCGATAAAACTCATTCAAAATGTTGCACTAGTTTACTGACTACACTGTCGTTTCCCATAATGTTAGTCACAAGAAATGTGGAGAAAGAATCACTTTTTGGGAGACAATCGCATCATGGTGATCACTATTCAGCAACAATGGACATGTATTGGAAATGCCTTTGCTTGTTTCACAACTTGTCTGCTCCAAAGCGCTAATCCAACCATCCAACGGGGATACTGTCTGAGGTAGGCTTTAGATGTTAGCTTAGCGTCACCTAATATCACAGTCAGTCCCTCTCCTGACAAAAAATGCTCCAGGTAGCCCCATACAGAGCAGATTACCCCTGCTCAGTCATTACCATAGTAATCACACAGCCTGCGCCCCCCGCGCGAGTACTCGAGCACTCGTTCATAATGGAAGGAGAGTACTCGAGTATTTAAATTGCTTAAAATGCCCATCCCTAGCTTATACAGTATTCTGCTGCGTGTAATATGACACAAATCCGTAGCAGTAGCTCCGTTAGTACACAGGCGACTTTATGAATGGTCCTGCAGATAGTATTTTTGCCGAGGTTATCCTGACCATTCTATTGACAGTCAATGGTGCTGATGGACAGCTCCTTTTACCGGTCAAATAAAAGGTGCTCTGAGAAGGCATTCTTTGGCCTCCGTACTGTTTACACTCGGATGTTGGCCGCAAACATTTTGGAGATTTTCAATTGGTTTAATTCATTACAGCCTCTTTCATCGCCTGTCTGACAAAGGGCCTGATCACACAGGGCAGGAGATGAGAGTGGGTTTGATAGTGAGGCATTCATTAATTATTGGTTACACTGCAGCCTCCTCTTACACAGGCAACACACACTCTTATCAGCTTGAGAGAGGGGAGGGGGGGGGGGCTGAGAGAGGGAGTATGTACTTGGGGTCACGAAGTGCACTCTCTCTCTCTCTCTCTCTCTGCATTCCTATCGTGCGTGGCGTTTGTGCAAAAAGTGAGAGAGAAAGAGACCGAAAGAGAGACAGCTCTCGTGCAGCATCCCGGCCTTTCAGACGGTGTGTGTTGTTCAGTGTGGCCGTGTTGAAAAGAGCCGACAGCTTCGAAACAGCTGACGCGAGGCAAAGATGCATTCCCAAATACCACCTCCATTAGGGCTGGGTTAAAAACATTGATATATCGATATTGAATCGATATTCATGTGAAGGAACAAGTATCGATACATAAATCCCAGTATCTATCTTTTAAAATGCATTTTACATTTTTTTTTTATAAACATAGGCTATAATATTATAGGCTGTGTGTGGTAGTTAAAACATAAGGCTCTTTCATACACAGATCGCGGAAAAATAGCCGTTTAGGAGTCCCGTAAAGCCAGCCGCCTCGCCACAGAAATTGCTTTCACACGAGCCAAGCAGCACGGCCACATTACCGTGCTGCTCTGTACTTTCAGGTGAAATCCCCCGCTCCCGCATTGAAAGGCGAGCAGAGGGATTTCCAGCTCCTCCTAGCCCAAATTAATATTTTCATAGGTTAGTGTAGCCTAGGCTACTGTATGATGAACAAATTCAATTCAACAACAGACTTTCCTCCTTCTCCTAGTCCGCTGAGGAGATCTGTATCGGCATTTTCATTGGCTGTTTGCCGATATCATAACTTAATAAAAAAATGCGCTAATTTGCGGCTGCTGCACCTGGAAGAATCCCCTCCTACAGTAGTTCTGTGTCTGGAGCAATGTCCCGCCCACAGCGCTATCTGATTGGTTACACATCAAGCAATAGCCTATCAGAGAGCTCAGAGATCAAATCTTGACACCTCACCTCAGTGCTTTCTGTTCAGCCGCAGCCTGCACTAGACAGGGGGACAGTGCGAGGCTGCCTGAAGCGAGAGCAGCGGACTAGTTGGCTGTTGTAACTGTAACACTCACACTGTGTTAAGGTAAAGCAGCAGATATTGTCATGCCAAAGTTGTAATAAAGTTAATATACATAATAATTACCTACGCTGACATTGCAAAAACACCACGATCTTATGAGCGATTCGTATGAAGCGCTGCCTCGCACAGTGTGGTGTGTGGAGATAGGTCTGTCTATCAGTCTACTTTTTTTACTTTCACTCGTCACTTTCTTGATACATGAGGTGATTTCCCCTGTAATTTTTTTATGAATGAGCTGACCATTCGCACCTTTTCCGGCTCGCTGCGACGACCTTTCAAGTGGAGGCGGGTTGTCCGCCAATACGGCGATGTGACAACCTTTGGTGCCGGGACAAAAGGCGTACAAGAATTACCCACCAACGCGCGTTCATGCCTTTCAGATCGGAGCCGCGAATCCTAATTTCCGCGCATTTTTCGGCTTTCATGGCCGGTGTGAAAGACCCTATAGTTTCAAGTTGACGTTTATTTATGTTTGTAGTTGAAACAAAAACATAAATACTGTAGGCTACATGTGCATTGTGCATGCACCATGAGCCAGATGTACAGACCTCAAATCTGTTTGCACTATAATGTTTGTGAACTGGAAATGTTCATGAGCTGTATTTAATTTTATTTACACAGCTTTTATACTTTATGAAACACTGTTTACAACATGCTGCTGTTCAATGATTCTGTTGTATAGTGGAAATCTAAATTTGTTTGGCTTCTCACAGAAGACTGTAAAGAAAGAGACAGAAGACTGTAAAGAAAGATAAGATGTTGAATGACTATGTTGGTCATGTTTAAATAAAAAATAATTACATGATGTAACTGCTTGCTTTATGGTCGATTCTTAATGTAAATATTAATATGTTTTAATAATGCACCAGGTCAGAGGGTTCCTTGTACAATTTACAGCATTAGTTCTTTGAGAATCTCTTCCATTATCAAAGCAAAACTGGTATTGTAACTAAAATAACGATCTCGAATCGTATCGTATCGGAAATCGTATCGACTTGGGACCTTGTGTATCGGAATCGTATCGTATCGGGAAGTCAGTGGCGATACCCAGCCCTAACCTCCATTGCATTGAATTCCACTGTAATCTGTGTGTGTGTGAGAGAGAGAGAGAGAGAGAGAGAGAAAGAGAGAGAGAGAGAGAGAGAGAGAGCATGATTTATGCGAGTCTAAGCCTATATGCTTGTCCAGACAGAAGCGTAGGCTCGCCAAAAACACTTCCGCTGCACAGAGGGATTTTCAGGGAGCCGGAACAAAATAGTTGAATCTTCACATTCCCAACACATTCCCATGACGTCTGTACTCCATGTCCTGCCTGCATCATCATCACCATCATCATCATCATCATCTGATGTTTTTCCAATAGTGCTTGTGCAGCTTTGCAGATCACATCCACAGTGCAGGGCAGGCAGGCTGTCTCCACTTACATTGAGCGCTGGTTTCCTTGCATTCAACGCGGCCGGCGAGGAGACACGGTCTAGACAATCCCTACAGGAGATGCTGAACAATGACTTCATAGGGGAAAAGACCCACAAAGGTGATCCATAGCAGATGTGAGCGTGTTCAGCCACGGCCCCTCCCAGGGGCACTGAGGTTTCCAGAGCATCTAGGGGCCGGTGTTGCTGCTGGATATTTATGGGATGTCTATGGGGGATTGGGCTTTGTTTTGCCATGAATAGGGGTATCTTGGAGAGGAAAAGCTGCGAGAGGATATGCATGCAGGAACATGTCAACAGACATACATACAAACAAACTTGAAATAACCACCTCGCAGTTGTATGCCTCCGCCAACAAGTCCGTTTACAGCCATGTTTACAGACTCCAAATATATGCAGTGAAGACTTTGAAGGAATTTAATAAAAGCTTGGTATTAGGGCTGGGCAATATAATCGATACGGCAATATATTGCGATATTTTATTTCCCAATACTGTATCGATACTTGGACGCCAAGTATCGCGATATTAAAAAAAAAACATTTTTTTTTTTGCAGGCCATGCCATGCCATGCCAGGCCTCTGCATCTGGTGATTCCCACCCCTAATCGATACTGTATCGATATTTCCCATATCGATGCGTTCAGTAACACTCAACACTCAGTAGTTTTGACTAAATGTGTCCACTAACTTATCAGTATAAAGTGATGTACATATTATTACACTACCTGTGTGGTACACACAGTGTGTTGTATCTTTAGCTCTATTATTTAATTTTGAGTAAATTCTGTAGAATATCGCAATATATCGCAATATGTATCGCATCGCAATATATCGTGATACAATCGTATCGTGACCTAAGTATCGTGATACGTATCGTATCGTGAGATCCTTGCCAATACCTAGCCCTACTTGGTATTACGTTTTTTTCTTCTTCTTGACAAAATGGAAGTCATCACTATATCGACATGTATGATACCAGTGAATAGATTTCCAGTGAGAAACATGCTGTCTTCACTCTGAGGTTTAGGCTTACAGAGGACTGATGGAGAGCTTCTTCACGTGGTTCAACCACAATCACCTGAAGCTCAATATCAGCTAGGCTGTCATCTAGGGAGAGGAAGTGAAGTGGATGGACTCATACAAGTATATTGGGGTCCAAATGCCTATTTAACTTATATTAGCCTGTAAATTTCATGTACATTCAATGTAAACTCTTATTTAACTCCGACGGTAAATTCATGTAAATCCACTGCCTATTTAACGTCTATTTAACTCAGTCTGTAAATCTCATGTAAATCCAATGTAAATTTATATTTATCATCCACAGAACACTTCATCACCACTCATGAACATATTGTATATATTTACTCGATTTGATTGCACTTGCAACTTTGTGATTGTCTTTAGTTATCTTCCTACTTATCTCTGTATATTGATGTGACCGCTACGCTGCATACAGACAAATTCCTCGTATGTAACTTGCATACTGTGGCAATAAAAGTGATTCTGATTCTGAAATCAATAGGATTATGGGCGCACACCCCCCAATCACCATCAACGGCACAGTGGTGGAAAGGGTGGACAGCTTCAAGTACCTGGGAGTCAACATCCACCAGGACCTGACATGGGCCGGTCACACCGCCACTAGTCTCTTAAAACAGACTGTCTCATCTACATCCGGCGAATGCAGCTATACACAGTCTGTACGTTACACCCCCAGAACATGCACAAGGAAGTTTGGAAAAAACCTTCAGACTGGAAGGAAGTTCGACAAAATCCAACCAATCACGGCACGTGTGTCCACGAAAAGAAATTCTGATTGGACTAATGAGCGGAAGACCCGCCTTAAAAAAATTCTGATTGGACTAATGAGCGGAAGACCCGCCTTTCTGCTTCCCATTCCGGTTGGTGCATGATTCTCCCCCACGAAGTACAGACGGTATGGCGGAAGCATTTGAAAATTGCGGAAGCCAACTCGTCTGTTCTAAGAGACTACACCGCCACTGTTGTCAAAAAGGCCCAACAGCGACTACACGGACTCAGGCGCCTGAAGAAATTTGGGCTAAGGCCAGAAATCGTTAGGGACTTCTACAGAGGCACCATTGAAAGCCTGCTGATTGGCTGCTTCACCACCTGGTACGGGAACTGTACCACCATGGACCGCAGGGCGCTACGGAGAGTGAGACGCGCGGCCCAGCACGTAACAGGATGTGAGCTGCCAGAACTGCAGGAACTATATAACCAGCAGTGCCTCAGGAGGTCCCTGAAGATCATCAAAGACACAAACCATCCCCACAACAGCCTGTTCTCCCTGTTACCCTCAGGGAGGAGATACAGGGTTCCAAAAGCACGCACAAATCCCTTGAGGAACAGTTTCTTCCCGCAGGCCACGAGACTCCTTAACATACACAAATAGTGTAGTAGCTGTACTGTACTGTACTGTAGCTGCTACCATTACGTATTTCTAATGTTTAATTGTATGTTTAATTAGGAATATGCTATTTGCACCTGTATGTCAAATACGCCGAATTTAAAATGTTTAAGCACGTCTAAAGTATGCACATGACATGTGCACCTACGTATGTGCAGTGAATATGCCACTGTCTCTGACTTGTCGTATCACTCTACTACCTTATTGCTTGTTGTGTCTCTTGTTGTTTTTGCACTCATATGCCCTGTTATATTTGTACTATGTTGTAAACGGAGTCCACAGCACAATAATTTCACACATGATACTTGTACCACGGAGTGACAATAAAAATCTTGAATCTTGAATCTTGATTCATGTGATTATGGGTTTAACTTCAAGGATTTTGGTGTCTGCAAAACTAAGTGACAGCACTTGGCACCGTTTTTGTCCAATAACCCAAGATCTTTTTTTCAGCTACAGTGGTAAGCAAAACATTATGATGTCACAGTGATGTTGACCTTTGGACTTTAATATAAAATGACATCACTTCATCATTTTATCCTACTAGCAGTATAGAGAGGCAAAGTGAAACGTCACTTCCTGCTTTCTCCCAGTACCAGCCGCTGAAAAAATATGAATGGCGGTGAACGGAGAATAACGTTACTTTGCTGATCCCGTTTGAATTGTGCCACGGGGTGCCAACGTTAATTTTGTCGATTTAAAACATAACTTTGCATGTCAAGAAAGTTGCAGTTTGTCGCCAAACTGTTGCACTAGAAGTTATAAATCAGAAAGACTACATGCACTGTTGCCTAAGTTTCTTTCTCTACCGGCAAAGCTGAAGACCGGCGACATGCCACGAGCTTCCACAAGCTATGTAGTTTTTATATGAAACTAACCCCTACGTTTCAGTTTGACGAGTATGACGACAAACTGCGACTTTCTTGACATGCAAAGTTATGTTTTAAATTGACAAAATTAACGTTGGCACCCCGTGGCACAATTAAAACGGGATCAAAAAAGTAATGTTATTCTCCGTTCACTGCTATTCATATTTTTCGCAGCGCTGGTACAGGGAGAAAGCAGGAAGTGACGTTTCACTTTGACTCTCTATACCCGTGCAGTGTATCTATCGAGTGTAAATATACTGTGTCTCTGTGTGACCGCCCGGTGGAGGCTGTGCAGCCATTGTGCAGCATCGCAAGTTCGGCCATTAATCTGCCCTAATTACCTAATTAGAAAATCTGTCTCCGTTAGGTCAGGGGTAGAGATGCAGCGGTATGAGTTTTTGACGGTATGATAACCTTGGACAAAAATACCAAGGTTTCACGGTATCACAGTATCGCAGACCTTTATGTGTTATTGTGAAATCTGGCAAAAAAAAAATAGCCTACTTTTTTTTGTTTGTTATTGAACTATTTATTTCATCTAATTAACGTATGTAAAACTAAAACACACATGCTTATCTTTTGTCAAATCGGATTGGACACTGGACATAAATGTTTCAATGTTAATGTGCACACACACACACACACACACACACACACACACACACACACACACACACACACACACACACACACACACACACACACACACACACACACTTTTATTTGTATCCAAAAGTACTGTAGGGCAAATATTAGAGATCCAGATATTTTGGAAGAAAGTAGCCGTGCAGACACTGGATGCATGTGCTGTACGCACAGGAGAAATAGTGTAGCGCATTGCTAGCTTATAATGGATCCAAGCAGACATAATGTAATGTAAACACACACACACACACTTCTGCCTCTCTGTGCGTCACACACACACACACACACACACACACACACACACACACACACACACACACACACACACACACACACACACACACACACACACACACACACACACACACCTCTGCCTCTTATTTAATGACTGTTGTTACTTCTCTTCAGTGCAATACGCCGGCATAAAACGTTCGCTCAGTCAAGTAACGTTATCGTTAGTTAGAGCAAAGACAGCTGAGTGCTAATTAGCCATGTTATGTTATCGATAACGTTAGCCTATGACAGTGTTTATTTTACATTCATCCTCCTGCCGGTGGAAATGGTTTATGTCCGACACGATGTATGATGACGCAAGACGTTTAACGTACCTTGAATTTGGCAAATAAGGAAGGACGGGTGTTGTTCCTGCAGATGTGCTGATTCATGTTTGAGGTATTTCCCCCTCTAATCCTCCCTGGCCATCCCTGCTTTTACCAAAAATATTCCCACACACCGCGGAGTTTGTCTTTTTCGACGGGGCCGCGGCCCACCGCCTGGGGGAACGTTCTGGGGATTCTCCTTCAGCAGCCATTATCACGTTGAATTACAATAGGCTACGCACAGGAGTAAACGATTGACTTGATGACTTCTTGACGATCACAGCTACACTGATTGCTGAGACTGGGCAGCTGGGGGGAGGGGCCGCGTAACTGCACTCTGTCTGGGCACTTTCTCTCTCAGGGGGAAACAGGTGATACCGTGGGGAAGGTATGACGGCAAAACTTAGTGGTTTTGATACCGTGACTTTTTGAAACCGAGGTATACCTTCAAACCGGAAACCGCTGCATCCCTAGTCAGGGGTGCTCTGTACACTTCCTGAAAGATACAGCGCGATCACACATAAAATGGCATAGCTGTGGCTGAACACAATTTCTGCTGACTAAATCACTCCACATTCTTATTAGGATTAGACATTTGTGTGAAATTTGGTCATAATTAGCGTGTGAATTATTGAGTTGTGGCCAAAAATGTCTTGAGAGGTCACAGTGACCTTGATCTTTGACCACCAAATTGTAATCAGTTCATCCTTCAGTCCAAGTGGACGTTTGTGCCAAAGTTGAAGGAATTCCCTCGAAGGCGTTGCTGAGATATGGCGCCAACGAGAATGGGACGGACGGATGGACGGACAACCCAAAAACATAAGGCCTCTGGCCATGGCCATCACCGGTGGAGGTATGAAAACACTTGCAAAAAAACAGAGACTGACAAAGCTTTCTTTGTGTGTTAGTTTGATCGTTAAAATCTGGATACTAGTTCATGACCGCAGAGAGTGAATTTGTCAAGCATTTTATCAAAATGCGCAGCGTGCACACACATGTACAAACACACACACACACACACACACACACACACACAGTTCACTTACAGAACTGGAGGCTGAGGCTGACGATGGCCAGCACTGCCCCGCCCACCACCACCAGGACGAGGAAGCGGTTGCGAGCTAGCATCCTGTCACGTGATTGGTCCGCGTCCCTGTTGGTCAGCCATCCACACCACACCGCATCCCTGCAGACTGGACATAAACACTGAGTGACATAAAGATAATGTGGTGACAAAATCACAATCAAACAGCACCAAGGAAGCCAAGGATGTTGGCAGCACAGACAGAGAGAATCCTATAGGCCAGGGGTTCCCAACCTTTTTTGTGCCAAGGACCGGTAGATACATGGAAAAAAAAGTCACAGACCGGTTGCCAATTTTAATGGTTTTAGTTACATATATTTACTCACCCGGTGGCGACAAAGGGTAAATAATAGGGGTGGGGGAAAAAATCGATTCACCTAAGTATCGCGATTTTTAATGTCATGATTTTTTGAATCGATCTTTTATTCCAGAATCGATAATCGCCAAAAAAAAAAAAAAAAAATTTGGGTGCTTGCAGTCAGGCCACTCACTGAACAGCAGGCCAGGCGCCGCCTACTGGTTTACTAGTGGTTTTATTACTTTATTAGTTAGTCTGAAGTAATAATTACGCTTCAGGGTTAAAGTGGGTGTAAAATTGGACTTCAAACGGCCCAAATCTGGCTTCAAACGGCCCAAATTGGGCTTCAAATAGCCCAAATTTTGCGCGCGTCGGCCCACATCGGCCTGGCCTGCTTGGTATCTAATGCCCGGCCTGAATTATGATCCCAGTCCGCCCCTGTTTTTAACTATATCGCCCAGCCCTACTCATGATATATAATATACAGTCTCTAGTGTATGATTCAACTTTTCCCATGTTCTAAACTTCTAATCTAGTGTAAAAAAGCAAACAAACTGAAAAAAGAAAAGAAAAAAATAAACAAAATCTCAATAAATCGTAATATCGAATCTCAATAATCGTAGAATCGCAATACTTAAGAATCGCAATATAAATCGAATCGGCACCCAAGAATCGTGATAGTATCGAATCGGGAGATAAGTGAATCGCCACAGCCCTAGTAAATAACAGCCTTTTGTGTTGTACTGTAATGTGCCTACAGTATTTATGTTTTTATTTCAACTACAAACATAAATAAACGTCAACTTGAAACTATTTTTCAACTACCACACACAGCCTATAATATTATAGCCTATGTTTATATATTAAAAAAAAATTGACCGGGCTCGCGGACCGGGTGGTTGGGGTCCACTGCTATAGGCTACTCAAAATGTGAGTCTTGTGGCTCTAGGGGTGTGACAATATGAAAATGTCATGGCACAAGTATCCTGTCCAAAATAACTAAATAATAGGGGTGCACCGATCGATCGGCACGCAATCTGTATCGGCCGATTTTGACCTCAAATATGTGATCTGCTGCTGCAGATATTTCTTTATTGTCGCCGATTGCATAGCCGATCATGCTGCACGTGAGAAACATGAGGCAGCCCATTTTCATGTCTTCAATGTCTATCGTTTAACTTTCATATTATGCTCTAACATTTATATCATTGTGTTGCAAAGCACACGCTTTGCTTTCGTCAGTGTACTCACCTCCACACACCACACCAGACTGTTAACACACCCCTTGCGTCTTTGAATCACACACATCAGCTGGTGATTACAGCAGACTCAGCAGACAGAAGTTACCTACAGTCCTCCCGCCTACCGAGGCATTTGCATGCTGTTAAGTCCGTGTTTGATCCATATTTGCGTGTATCCTCCTAACGTTAATAGCTCCGGTTAGCTTTAGCCGCTTTAGCTTAATCGATAAAATAGTTAACTTGGGTCGAAGTTATTTTTCTTGTGTAACAGGGAAATCCCGGAAAATTGAATATTTTTGTTGAGTGAACTGAACTGCATTGAACTGGTAACATGGAAATCCCGAAGTGGAGTGATTTTTGTTCTTTTGTAAACTGAACTGAGGGAACTGGACTACTACTAGCCATTTAGTTCAACACAGTCTTGTGCTCCAATTATCTCACACACAAAAAATCATGTTGGCGGTTTCCTTTAGCCTACAAAATATAAAATATTGATGTAGAAAAAAAAAAAAGTGCTGCACTTTCAATTTGATGCATGAAATGTAGGCCTATATGTAAAATGGAAACTGTTCTATAATAGACTGCTATAGCTGCTTACAAAATAAATAAATAAATATATATATATATATATATATATATCGGTGATCGGTAATCGGTAATCGGTGATCGGTCGATGATCGGTTGGGCAGATATTTCTCATAGGTGATCGGCAATCGGTGATCGGTGGCAAAAAACGTGATCGGTGCACCCCTACTAAATAACTCTTAATATGGCACTAAAACATACTGGAATCACTTTACCTTACATTTTGTTAAGAAATTAATATTTTTATTGTATCATAGGACCAAAGACTGTATCAAAAATAATGGGCGTACCCATTGGTTGCTATTATTTTTATTATTCAAATGTGTTATCATTTTATTTATTTTATTATTCACTTTTTCAAATGGCAATTCAAAATAAATAATAAGAAAAAAATACACTACCAAACAACAAAATTCATACAGAAATGCAAGGTACCTACTACTAGCAAATAGCTGTTTTTAATGGTGTTAAATGTTGTTGTTTTTTAAACCCGAAGACAACTTCACCTAGAGCTTCTTCCAAAGAGCTGTCATCCTAACCAGCACGCTTAACCATCCATCTATAGACAACATCAAAGAGCTGTCATCCTAACCAGCCTGCTTAACCACCCATCTATAGACAACATCAAAGAGCTGTCATCCTAACCAGCCCGCTTAACCACCCATCTATAGACAACATCAAAGAGCTGTTATCCTAACCAGCCTGCTTAACCACCCATCTATAGACAACATCAAAGAGCTGTCATCCTAACCAGCCTGCTTAACCACCCATCTATAGACAACATCAAAGAGCTGTCATCCTAACCAGCCTGCTTAACCACCCATCTATAGACAACATCAAAGAGCTGTCATCCTAACCAGCCTGCTTAACCACCCATCTATAGACAACATCAAAGAGCTGTCATCCTAACCAGCCCTCTTAACCACCCATCTATAGACAACATCAAAGAGCTGTCATCCTAACCAGCCTGCTTAACCACCCATATATAGACAACATCAAAGAGCTGTCATCCTAACCAGCCCGCTTAACCACCCATCTATAGACAACATCAAAGAGCTGTCATCCTAACCAGCCTGCTTAACCATCCATCTATAGACAACATCAAAGAGCTGTCATCCTAACCAGCCTGCTTAACCATCCATCTATAGACAACATCAAAGAGCTGTCATCCTAACCAGCCTGCTTAACCACCCATCTATAGACAACATCAAAGAGCTGTCATCCTAACCAGCCTGCTTAACCATCCATCTATAGACAACATCAAAGAGCTGTCATCCTAACCAGCCTGCTTAACCACCCATCTATAGACAACATCAAAGAGCTGTCATCCTAACCAGCCTGCTTAACCACCCATCTATAGACAACATCAAAGAGCTGTCATCCTAACCAGCCTGCTTAACCACCCATCTATAGACAACATCAAAGAGCTGTCATCCTAACCAGCCTGCTTAACCACCCATCTATAGACAACATCAAAGAGCTGTCATCCTAACCAGCCTGCTTAACCACCCATCTATAGACAACATCAAAGAGCTGTCATCCTAACCAGCCTGCTTAACCATCCATCTATAGACAACATCAAAGAGCTGTCATCCTAACCAGCCTGCTTAACCATCCATCTATAGACAACATCAAAGAGCTGTCATCCTAACCAGCCTGCTTAACCACCCATCTATAGACAACATCAAAGAGCTGTCATCCTAACCAGCCTGCTTAACCATCCATCTATAGACAACATCAAAGAGCTGTCATCCTAACCAGCCTGCTTAACCATCCATCTATAGACAACATCAAAGAGCTGTCATCCTAACCAGCCTGCTTAACCATCCATCTATAGACAACATCAAAGAGCTGTCATCCTAACCAGCCTGCTTAACCACCCATCTATAGACAACATCAAAGAGCTGTCATCCTAACCAGCCTGCTTAACCATCCATCTATAGACAACATCAAAGAGCTGTCATCCTAACCAGCCCGCTTAACCATCCATCTATAGACAACATCAAAGAGCTGTCATCCTAACCAGCCTGCTTAACCATCCATCTATAGACAACATCAAAGAGCTGTCATCCTAACCAGCCTGCTTAACCATCCATCTATAGACAACATCAAAGAGCTGTCATCCTAACCAGCCTGCTTAACCACCCATCTATAGACAACATCAAAGAGCTGTCATCCTAACCAGCCTGCTTAACCACCCATCTATAGACAACATCAAAGAGCTGTCATCCTAACCAGCCTGCTTAACCACCCATCTATAGACAACATCAAAGAGCTGTCATCCTAACCAGCCTGCTTAACCACCCATCTATAGACAACATCAAAGAGCTGTCATCCTAACCAGCCTGCTTAACCACCCATCTATAGACAACATCAAAGAGCTGTCATCCTAACCAGCCTGCTTAACCATCCATCTATAGACAACATCAAAGAGCTGTCATCCTAACCAGCCTGCTTAACCATCCATCTATAGACAACATCAAAGAGCTGTCATCCTAACCAGCCTGCTTAACCATCCATCTATAGACAACATCAAAGAGCTGTCATCCTAACCAGCCTGCTTAACCATCCATCTATAGACAACATCAACATTCTCAATCGCCCCTGGCTTACTTCCTGTTGCAGTGTGCTAATACAATAGTTGGCAGGAAAGAGGAAATAAACTAGGTTTCAAACTGTTCCCTAGCAACACAAACCGTCTATAGAGATGATTACTGTTATTATTGCAATGCAGGGCTATGTTGCCAACTTAAGCAGTATGTTCCCTCCCAACTATCTCAACATCTGTACAATCCTGTAACTAATCTGACCTTCAAAATACACACTCCACACATTTAGCTTTCAGTGTCACACTGCCACATCACACTGAGCCAGAGCGCTAACTGGTGCCTCACTGCACTTCCACCTACAGCTGCAACCACACCACACTCAGACAGTCATCGTAGATTTGGTCAATGCATTCCTCCAGTGCAGTTCAGTGTGTGTTTTCTACAGCTGCTACCAGTTAGAATGTGAAACTTGGTGATTTTGGTGACCCCTTGAGTCCCTTAGTGGTAGGGGCGAAAAGACACTCGCCAGTCACCACTTGTTCCCCCCTTCTGCTGCTCTGCAGAGAAAGCAAATAGCCTATAAAAAGAGGTGATGTTATGAGATGAGTTATATTTCCCATGGCACAAGACCTGCTCATCATCAGGAGGCAAATTCAGGTCACTCAGTCTATCAGTCAAACAAAGCTCTCTCACTCACACTGTGTGATGCCCGCTTGCCCCAGTGCTACAGTCTTGATAAGCATTGCAAAATGTAAATGTACCAGTTGTGGTTGTGACATGGTGGATATCTATCACGTTTTGCACAGAATGTGCAGTTCAGGTATCCTTGTACTAAATGTGCCAATATTAACTTGTACTAAATAATGTGCCAATATTAACTGTGAGGCCATTTACACTTGGCGTTAACATGCATTTTCTGCAATCTGATTGCAATCAGATTGCAGAAATGGGTGTCCTCTCAATCTGCATAAAGTTGCTGTATCCAGATTGAGAGGACACATTGCATTTACACTTGTGTTCAATGTGTACACAATGCATCCCTGACCACCTCCGGAGGTGGTTTGGCCGATGATCCGATCAGATTGCAATCCTTCTTCAATGCGTTTTGGGGACGTTTACACCTGTACTTTCAAGTGATAAAACACAATCTGATTGCAATCTGATCACAGAAAACGCATGTTAACGCCAGGTGTAAATGGCCTCTGTGAGACTCAAAGGTCCCTGCACTGATGCTGCTACAGAACTCATTATTGTAGTGTAGTTGGGAATGGGATTAAGACTCCATCAATGAGGAATGCGGCACCAACAACACCAGTGCGAAAGACCTCCCTGTAGTCAAAAAATGTGAAGCTAGGCTAATAATCCAGCTAATCTAGAATTTCCCGTTGTAAACCCAGTGTTATAAATAGTGCGTGCAAAGGCAGATGCTAGGTTGGAAACCATAAACAGAGGCGTGGGGGAGGAAACCTAAAGCCCTAAAGTAGTACTAGTCATACACAATAAACCCTACCATTAGGCAGTCTAAAAATACTCCCAGTCCAAAGGATTCAAGTGGATGACTATAACCAAGGTATAACAGTGCTGTAGTATGACTCTGAGGAAGACAGACTTGTCTGTCGAAACGTCAGTCAGCCCCTTCTATTAAAACGTGCAGACGGAAAAGAGTGCTCCGGTGTCTTTACTTCGGGTAGTCTGTGTGAAGTGCCCAGGTAAAATATTATTTTATGCATATTGTCCTCCACTGTTGAGCACCAGGACCCTTTTTATTCCAAACCTGGCTGAAGCGCGCTGGACTCTATTACTACTGTAGTGCTGTAGTATCTCCTGACTCACATGAAGGCACCTGTATGTAGCTTCGATGTGCCACCAAACTCCATTCAAAAGTTCAATTTCACCTTGCTTTAATTTGCACCTCGCGTTACCTTGCAAAGGTAATGCGATAATAACACATCAAATATGACTCGAAACGTTTTCCTTAATCAGGAAGGGTTCGTCATGTTGTGACTAACCCTCATGTGAATTAATGTTTTACTTGATATTTGCGTTTTCTGCTCAGCAGGGCTACATCGCCATTATTGAAGAGTTCGGACGGACCCTGAGCGTCACGTATCGGGGCAAGTGCTCGATGTGACTGGCTGCTAGTTAACTAGCTAGCAACAGTACTTAACGTTAGCTAACGTTACATTCATCTTGGCAGTCAGCGATAACTAGGTTAGCTCACTAGCCGCACAGGATGCGATAATATCTGGCACGGCACTGTAGGTTATGTATGTTTGTCCTAACTTTATTTGGCTACTTGTTGCTTGTTGTGTCTGATGACTCGGCTCGCTCGACCCACGGCGTGAAGTTCTCTGTAGCATTCAGGTTAGTATTGCTAACGTTATTCGCCGAGCTAGCAACTGTGTCAAGGAAAAAGCCACATCTACATTCGTTGCAAAAGACGAGGGAACAATAAACAAAATAAAGGGCAAATGCATGAACAATAATGCGTCAGAGAATCATATCCCCTGCATTTCTTCTGGTCTTACCTGCTGGAATACAGAGCCACAGACAGCCGCCGGGGTGAAACACTTGAATCCACCGCTCCGCTTTCTTCTGACTGACTGACTGGAGAATGTCGACCGACCGTCCAGCACAAACGTCAGGATAGACAGAATGAGATTAACACTACCGGTCAGAACTTTCGAAATAAAAGCCTCGATTGGTGAACGCGTTGCTTTCTTCTTCTACGCCTTAATGTTTCCTTTTTTACAGGGATGCAACGTTTTTGGGTAGGCCTACTGCAGAAATACTGGAATGAAACCTACACAAATGCCTACTGCGTAATATGTAGCCTGGTAATTGGAAAAAGTTATTTTGTCAGCTATTCATACCAGTAGCCTAATGATAAGTAGGACGCCGGTTAATTGGCGTTCTTGACAACTATTGGTGCCCTTGAGAAAGGCAGTTACAGGCTTACAGCCTTACATTGGATGAGATCCAATGGCAGTGGAAGATTCAGCTCCCAGACGTTTGGTGCGGAAGCGGATAGAGGCTGAGAACTGAGTCTACTTTGGCTATAACTGTAGAGGGAAGCTATAATAAATGCTAATCCAGTTAACTTTCCCTGGAAAAATTAAGATCCAAAACTACAGCACAGCTGGATTCATTTTCAAGAGTTTTTATTTTGAAGGAAAAAGCATCAAACTTCCGGTATTGCTTTGGTTTCTCTGACTGGCTTGACACAGTTGTGGAAAAGCGGCTTGCAGTTATGTGGCAAAATTCAGCCCATTCATATTTCCAAGCCTCACTGCGCCATCTACTGGCTCAGACGCAGCAATGCCGTCAAAAGACATGCTGCCTTCTGCTGGATTTACTACAAATTGCCTCTCGGGGATAATAAAGAGAACCTTGAACCATGTTGTTCATGGATACAATTTCGAAACTTTTCCATGACTTTTCAAGGTGGACCAATAATAGTATTTCCATGTAATGTGAGGCGGTGACTCTGAATCAATACTAGAAATTATGACCTAGGACAAATAGGACACAGCTGATCTTTATATGGGTTTTTAGTGCTTTAGTGTCCCTGCATCGTAGAAGCTTAGCTATTGAACTAAAACAGGATTTTTTTTATAAAAATATTAATATAAAATACAAGAAGCACTAAAATCAACACATACTGTATTAGAGCTACATTATGTCAACATACAGAGAATAAATTTGTTGTTATGTTACATTACGTGGAAGGTTATCCACGGGAAGATTACTGTCACAATTTCATTACAGACAACACAATTTCATGACTTTTCCTAAACTTCCAAGGATTTTACTAATTCCATGACTTTTCCAGGCCTGGAAAACAAGATTTTGAAATCCCATGACTTTTCCAGGTGTGGATTTTCATGTGTCTCTTTAAGTTTCCTTTATGTCCAAAACCTTTACCACAGACAGAGCAATTAAAATGTTTATCTCCTGTGTGGACTATCATGTGTATCTTCAAGTATCCTTTATGACCATAACCTTTACCACAGACTGAGCAATTAAATTGTTTCTCACCTGTGTGGACTATCATGTGTCTCTTCAAGTCTCCTTTTTGACCAAAACCTTTACTACAGACTGAGCAATTAAATTGTTTATCACCTGTGTGGACTATCATGTGTGTCTTCATGGATGATTTGTGACCAAAACCTTTACCACAGACTGAGCAATTAAATTGTTTATCTCCTGTGTGGACTATCATGTGTGTTTTCAAGTGTCCTTTATGACCAAAACCTTTACCACAGACTGAGCAATTAAATTGTTTAGCTCCTGTGTGGACTATCATGTGTGTCTTCAAGATTGTTTTACGACTAAAACCTTTACCACAGACTGAGCAATTAAATTGTTTATCACCTGTGTGGACTATCATGTGTTTCTTCAAGGATGATTTGTGACCAAAACCTTTAACACAAACTGAGCAATTAAATTGTTTATCTCCTGTGTGGATTAGCATGTGTGCCTTCAAAGATCCTTTTTGACCAAAACCTTTACCACAGTCTGAGCAATTAAATTGTTTAGCTCCTGTGTGGACTGTATTATGTCTCTTCAAGTCTCCTTTATGACCAAAACCTTTACCACAGACTGAGCAATTAAATGGCTTCTCACCTGTGTGTGTCTTCAAGTGTTTTTCATTACCAAATCTTTTACCACAAACTGAGCAGCTGAAGTGTTTCTTCCCAATAACTCCACTGTTTTTCTGTGAGCATAAACCTGACTGAGGTTCACTAGTTTCGATCCATTCATTATCACTGTCTTCAGTCTCAGAAGAGTCTGAAGTCTTGTCTGGATATAAGTATATAAGATAGAAGTTCCTGGGTGGTTCTGATACTCCACAGTCCTCTCCATCAGCTTCTGTTTTCATCTGTTCAGTTGAGCTGCTGGCTAGAGGCTCCTCTCTGTTCTCCTCAGTTTGGCTTTGATGAAGCTGTGAGGACTGAGGTTTCTCTTCCTCATCTTCAGTCTTCACAGGAACAGCAGTGAATGGGGACTTTGTGATATCAGCCTCATCCAACCCTTGCAGCTGCTCTCCCTCCCTACTGGTCCAGAGTTCCTCTTTCATGTGTGGGAGCTCTGTGTCCTCCTGAAGCTGCTCTCCCTCCTGACTGGTCCAGAGTTCCTCCTGTTCCTCTTTAATGTGTGGGAGCTCTGTGTCCTCCTGAAGCTGCTCTCCCTCCTGACTGGCACAGAGTTCCTCCTGTTCCTCTTTAATGTGTGGGGGCTCTGTGGCCTCCTGAAGCTGCTCTCCCTCCTGACTGGCACAGAGTTCCTCCTGTTCCTCTTTAATGTGTGGGAGCTCTGTGTCCTCCTGAAGCTGCTCTCCCTCCTGACTGGCACAGAGTTCCTCCTGTTCCTCTTTAATGTGTGGGGGCTCTGTGGCCTCCTGAAGCTGCTCTCCCTCCTGACTGGCAGAGTTCCTCCTGTTCCTCTTTCATGTCTGGGGGCTCTGACTCCTCCTGGTGCAGACTGGGGCTCCACTCCTGCTGCTCAGCGGGAACCTCTTCTTTTTGCTGCTAGATGACATAATAATAATAATAATAATAATTATTATTATTATTAGTTTATAGTGTTTTTCAATGACCCAAAAACATGCTTGGGAGAAGAAAGCCTTTTCAGAGCAAAGTTTGATTTCAGTTAGATAAATTCAAAAACATCCTCACAGTATGATAAAGATGGGGACTACTCACACATACAGTGACTTGAGACTTGTCCTCAAAGACCTGCAACTTGACTTCGACTTGTAAAGACTTGAGACTTCACTTGGACTTAAAATGACTTGTGAGCATCTCTGGTATATATACCAGAGATGCTCACAAGTCATTATACATATCGTTAGGCTACTATTTTGATATGATATCAAAAAATCTAAAGAGCCTCCAGGAACCTTAATTCAAATTGGGTTCTTTGAGGAACCATATTCATGCATAAAAAGTAAAGGTTCTTGCAGGCACCTCTGATACCCCTTTTCCACCTACCTAGTTTCAGGGCCGGAGCATTGAGAGCATTGAGGAACCTCAGAGTTCTTGGGGGACCCCTAGGTTCTTGGAGTAAGCTAGAGGTTTCTCAAGGAACTTGTAGTTTTTACAGTGTAGCTTCAAAGAAGGTCTCTGCAGGCCGTCCATTTTGGAAGACATCCCTGATGAACAGCTGTGTCAGCTCACATAACATCAGTCTTCTTGGCCTCTGTAGAATGCGGTTCTCTCCTTAATAATGAATTAACAGGATATTTAGTAGTGTATAGATGTCTTAACCACATTACATTACATTACATTGTCATTTAGCAGATGCTACAACCACATCAAGCAAAAATGAACACTAACAGTATTCACTGGAATAAATGCTTATATTTTGAGTAAATAACTTGACCTTTACAATTATTTATTTAGCATTTGTTAAGCTACATCCAGTTATTATAGGCCTCTCCAAACCTGCATTTTGTTAGACTCAGTTCTCAGTCAACCTGAATTTCACAGGATCAATCCAGCTTTTGTACACGCCTGTGTTTTTGTTTCAGGAACCGACACCACAACCGAAACTCCCAGCCTGCATATCAATATTCAACCACAAAACAACCCAATTTGCTGTGAATCACTATGCAGGACCAATGGCTGGGTAGTTCATGAGTTGTCCTGAGGGCAGCTTCAGGGGGGCTGGTCTGATTGGTTGGTGCATGTCTCATTAACAAATCAATGGGATGTTGTCTGAACATAATGTGATTCACTCAAAGCTGGTGACCCTAACCCCCCCCCCCCACACACACACACACACACTCAAAGCTGCTGACTATCCTGGAAGTTTAGACTGAAATGAAGAGTGTGTGCTGTTGACTTGGGCACTACTTCACTGTGGCACTGGATTATTCTCTTCATCCTCAACTGTTTAAACCTGCTGAATCAGTTTGAGGATCGCCTGTCAGTGAGTTTATATCATGTTGTTGTTTTTTCATGTTTAAACCTGGTGAATCAGTTTGAGGTTCTCTTTTTTTTAGCTGGTCATTCTGTGTGGGATTATTTGGCTCACTGCAAACACTGCACTGGCAAACTGCAGCCCAGTAAAGTTGTTTTCTTTGAGACCAGGGGTTTTCAAAGTGGATTTGGAGGAGGACGTCATGTGGGCAGCTGTGGAGAGGCGTCAGGACTGTCCCATTGTCTTTCAAATCGACTCAGTCAGTTGCAGAGTGTGTGTGTGTGTGTGGGGGGGGGGGGGGTAACCCTTTACAGGCCTACTTTCATTCACATCACACACACGCTTAGACATTGTCCCTGTGTGTCACTGTCTGACTGACAAACGTATTTGTTTGTGACAAAGTTGTGTGGCCAAACATGCAGAGAAGACAAATCGTATACATCCCCAAACCAACCCCAATGGAGCGGTTTTCCCAGAAGCATCTGTGCATTGGCCAACTGTCTCAGCAGAGGTCCTGCGAGCTGAAGATGATGAACCAGCTCAAGGAACAGCAGAAGTCACTCAAACATCAGAGACATGGTGGAAAAGGTAAATATCAAGCCATGACTGCAGATTTGAGCAAAGGCAAGCCATTATAGAGTGGTTGCGTGTACCTGAGTGACGGTGATCTAATCTAATAACGAAGGAAGTAAAATTAAAATGACATCACTTTATATGTGGGTCTGTGTAATGCTAACGAATGAAATATTCTCCATTTGGAAAAATTGGGTACAATATTCTAAAATATAAACTTTTTAACTCATATAAATAGAAAATTGGGATTTTAGACTTGTGTTAAATCGGGAAATTGGTGTGCAATTATAATAGAGGTGGGATGCAAATATGGAACAATATCAAAACTAAACTGAAAGTTGGTGTCAGGAGTTAGTGGCCATTCCATTTGTGCTGGGAGCTGGGGACTTCACAGTTCAAAGGTCAGGACATCACCTGCACTCGGATTTTCTCCGCAGAAGTCGGGGAAGCCTCACCAGCCCCGATCTCAAAAATCCAAGATGGCAGCTCTGCCCTTCAACAGTAGTTAAAGTTGTATGAAATACTGTTTATTAGCACTTCTGTCTTATTTGTCTCTCAGTTGTACACACAGTAGGCTACTGTCTAACTTCCATCTGTGGGCATGCTGCTACAGTGTTTGTATGCGCAAAATACAGCAAAATGCCTTGATAACGACTGTTATTGCTAACAATGGCTAGCCTGGCTCGAGCTAACCCTGGCTGTTTTCCTGTTTAAATGGAACGCTGACAACTCGGGTGTGACTCGACTCAACTGCCATATTCCTAGTTCCCAATGCAAATGGAATGGACCATTAGAACAGCTGTTTTTCCATGGAAGCCATGGACTGTAGCACAGAGACAGGAGAAAGAAATTTATATTTTATATTATTGAACACCTGACACCAATTTAGCAATTTCCTGATTGCATTGCAAAGATCACATTTAGAAAAAATATTCAGAATAATATTGTTTCTATAGACAGTTTTAACTTGACAACAATAACAACCGTCACAACCCACCTGAATATCCGGTTTACTTCCTGTATACATAGATGAGCGCAGGCTGATATTCGGCTCATATTAAATGTTAACGTTAGGCCGTGTCTCCGACAGACACATTAACAAGGTAGCCTATTTCGGTCTTTATGTCTTGTAGTAGTTAGTAGTAGTAGTTGTTGTTGTTGTTGTTGTTGTTGTTGTTGTTGATAGTTGCCATAACAACCACCCCTGTCGGAAAGACGTGCACACGCTGGGTAGGAAGCGTTGTTGTCCCGGAGGCGATATTTCTTTTCGGATGATGGCGAAGGCATAACCCGCCCCTCTCTGCCTCTGATTGGCCTAGCGTCAAACTTCCATCCAAACACATTCGCTTGGCTATCCTGCATTACATCTCTCTTACAGTCTGTGGTCAGACCGTCAGACTCAGTGGGTCAGACAGACAGACAGACAGCAGTTACGCTTGCTAGCCTGCATGAAAGACGCCAGTGTGTTTATGTTTTTAATATAGTCATATATATGGTTTATAACGCTGCCACTAATCACAGGCAGAGAGGGCCAAGGGCGGGTTATGCCTTCGCCATCATCCGAAAAAAATATCGCTTCCGGTAAGCTAGCTAGCTAGCTAATGTTAGCTGCTGGTTGGTTGGCTAACTAGCGAATGTTAGCCGTTAGCTAACGTACTAGACAAACACAGACATGCAGAGCTCCAAAAACAGAGCAATTCGTGATTTTGTTACTGTAGTTTCTGCAGAGTAACGTCCATGTACCTTTATGTACACGGGGTTGGTATTGCAAAGGGATCTGACGGATAGTGCAGTAACAGTCAGCAGCTATGATAACAGAGGAAGTCGGGGGGAGGAAGTCCATATATGGTTCATCCGGTCATGGGCACAGGACATTACGTCATCACAGGATAACGCGATTGGCTGGCTCAGATCTGTTCAAATCTGAGCCAGCCAATCACGTTGTCCTGCGCCGTTTGGGATGTGTATAAAAGGCGCAACCAGAGCAGAGCAGAGCGAGAAGAGGAGGAGAAGAGGAGGGGAGAGGGGGAGAAGGGGAGAAGGGGAGAAGAGGAGAGGGGAGAGGGGAGAGGGGGAGGATGGGGGGGAGAGGAGAGAAGGGGAGAGGAGAGGGGGAGGGGGGAGAGGAGGGGGGGAGAGAAGAAGAGGGGGAGGAGAGGAGGGGAGGGGAGGGGAGGAGAGAGGAGGGGGGGGAGGAGGAGAGGAGAGGAGGGGAGAGGAGAGGGGAGAGGAGAGGAGGAGAGCGCCGCCAGCGGCACCACCCCGCTGGGCACAGACACCCAGGCCAGCCACCCCAACCTCCAGGCTGCCACCACCCAGGCTAAGTGCCCCTCTGCTGGGCAGACACCCAGAGCAGCCACTCCCACCACCAGGCTGCCACCACCCGCCCTGCCCCTCACCCTGCCCGGGTCCCACACCCCCGGCCGAGACCCCACTCCAGAACCCTGCGCACCAGGCGGACCCGGTGCATGGCGCGACGCAGTAAACAAACTCAAATATGTAACGTAGCCTATGTAAATACAGTGTTGTGTAGTGGACAGGTCCGCCCATAAGGGGGGGTAAAGGGGTAAGCTTCAAGGGGCGTCGCCACTAGGGTGGGCGCTGGAGCCAGGCAAAAAAAAAAAAAAAAAAATGTTAACACTAAAATATATCTCCCATCCTGAAAATGCGGCAACTAATTTATTTTTTTGCAAGGAGTCGAACAAATACACAAAACACAGCAGCAGTAACAAGGCAGGAGTGCTCCTGTGGAAAATAGTGCCATTCTGATGTAATCCCCCATCCGACCAGTGCAGTGAGAGGCAGCAATGTGCCGCAAGGCATCTAGTCTGCCGGAAAGCCAAAAGAAGAAGAAGAACAACAAGGCAGGCTTGGGGTGGGCCATTTTGCTTGGGGCAGCAGCAGCTAGAGGGACCATTTATGGTGTAACACACAACACAGACAGGTGATACAAAACAAGACTGGTGATAGCAAAATGCCAGGAGCAAAAAAACAAAAGTCAGGATGCCAAAATCGCAAGGCAAAAAAAAAGCGGGAGCAGCCAAGGGCTTTAGACCCAAATAATAATCTGTTAACAAACTTTTTTCAGTCAGCTCCGAAAGCTGCAGGGTTGATATGAGTAAAGCGCGTGCGGGGGAGGATGGGGGGGGCATAGTGGCTGGACCCTTCCAGGGGCACTGCCATCTCTCTGGGCGGCCCTGGTAGTGGATGCGATCATCTTGCTCTATAATGACCAGAATGGGTGTTGTTCAAACTGAACATTTATTTCTTCAACATGCTGCAGCAGAAAGGGAGATAAACAGCGGACACTATTTTCGTAGTTAAGCTATGAAGTAGCCTACTTCCCCCCGCAGCATCGTGACATTGAATTAAAGTATAGGCTATAATTAGGCTCGTTTGAGATGACTTCTGGCTCGCCTGGGAAGCAGGCGAGGGCAGCTGAGTGCAGTCAGCCAATTAGAGGCAGAGAGGGGCGGGTCATGCCTTCGCCTAGCCTTCGCCATCATGGGAAAAAAAAGATTGCGTCCCTGAGCTAGCCTGAGAGGCTAATAAAAGCTACATGTTACAGAGTAAGCTGACTATCAGTACGTTATTGCACGCATAGGCCTATCTTTACATTTAAACGTTTACATAGCAAAAATAGAAATAGAAGTAGGCTATGTCAGTGTTTTCCCCTGAATAGCTGAGAAAGTGGACACTGTCAATAGTTAGCACTGTGAAGCTGATACAATTCAGGTGGTGGTAATGCAACATTTAAGGATGCCAACCGCCATAAAACACAGAAGAAGAGTAAGCTGACTATCAGTACGTTATTGCACGCATAGGCCTATCTTTACATTTAAACGTTTACATAGCAAAAATAGAAATAGAAGTAGGCTATGTCAGTGTTTTCCCCTGAATAGCTGAGAAAGTGGACACTGTCAATAGTTAGCACTGTGAAGCTGATACAATTCAGGTGGTGGTAATGCAACATTTAAGGATGCCAACCGCCATAAAACACAGAAGAAGAAGCTGAGAACGCCGGCTGTTTTATCTGCTCTAAATAGTCTGACTCACCTGAGCCACTTCTAAACATGAAGTCTGGACCATGTCTGGCTAGCCAGAGCAGGATATTTTCCAGTTTTACCAGGAGTCTTTGTTTAGAAACAGCTGGAAATGATCTGTATTCTCTGCCGATGGCGAGTAGAGTGGGTGGGGGGTGGGGGGTGCGGTAGGGTCAAACTAGCAAACTCGCATTATGAGTCAGACTAGGTTTATGAGTCACAGGAAGTGTAAATACAATCGGAACTTCCGATTGTGTTTACAGTTTACATTTTTTTGTCCATTTTTAAGTAAAATGCTTCAATCTGCTGCAGTTTGAGAGCAAAATTAAGAGGCTAGATCTATAAAGACTGCTGTTGCTTTAAAATGATACAAAAAATAAATGTCTCCCCATATAATATAATTTATATTCTGCATACAGGTCACATGGCAGAATACCGCTCAATTAAATACAATGGCCCGTCTACACAAACATCACTTACAGGGGAGTTACATTCACTTCAATAGAACTGTCCCCAAAGTCTAGCCCCAATCTAGCCCCAATGCACCCTAAATTCAGATGAATAGATCTGGGGGCCCGGGGCTATTTAAAAAAAAAAAAAAAAAAAATGGGGGTGAAAAGGCAGAGGTCATGACCTCGGTGTCCTCAATGGTAACTACGGGTCTGGTAATAATGATAATAATAATAATAATAATACATGTCATGTGTCTACCCAGATGTTAAGGACATGGATCATGCAGGTTTTTTTGCTGTACAAATGTCCAGGGAGGACCAGGAGGCATTGAAGCTCCTTGACATGATGCAGAAGATGTCTGCTCTTGAAGCAGGTTGGTTGTGGCATCAGTCCACATTCTGTGTGCTTTACTTCTGCGTACTGTGGCTGTGCAGAAGTAAGTAAGTGATCTGAACTTGTGTGTGTTCATGTATGTTTGACAGGAAATACTGTGAAAGACTTGGCAGTGTTTGGTGTGTTCGAAGACATCTTCCTTACAGGGATCATTGACACGCTGCATTATGACAAGCAGAGCAAAGTAGTGCTGAGTGATGTCAAGACCCTCAACAGAGATGCTGAGCTCTTTGTGACAGAAACAGGGGAACACGAATTTCAGGTAAAAAATCTCTGGCGTTTAACATTTTACAGTAATGCAGCTCAGATACCACCAGGTATCGGGGGAGCCCTATTTTGCAGGTGTTAACGGCCGCGGGGGGTGGGGTGTCCGACCGGCGACCAAAAAATTGTCGCAGCACCACTCGTGATGAGAGGGATTACGTGGCTCAGTGCAGAAAAGCAGAGTCTGACTGAGTTTGGGAAAGTTGTATATTGACAGATTGGGACTTCCCGGATCAATAACTCATAAGTGAAACATTGGTAAAGCACAAAGGAGGCCTCTTTCCTACCGTAGTAAACAACAAGCTACAACCTGATTTTCACCAAAACCATCCATGCTGGACAAATAACACTGGTCTCTGTGCAGACAAAAGTGCAACATCAAAAAGAGATAGGCTACTACAAAAAATATACTTAATTTTTCTAAACTAAGTGCAATAGAATAACCATGAGTATTGATGTGGTAGGTGATTTTGGTGAAACACCCTTATTTTTATAGTTTAGTTTTAGGGCTCCCCCTAAATGTCTCAAATGATTCTTTCAAGGGAGCCCCCTCCCCAATTCGAACTATGGCAACAGCCAAAATGACAAACTTCAAAATGGGATTCCATAAACCAATGGGTGACGTGCTTGACACTCATGAACATGGGGCTGAGGACATCAACACAGACTGACCGTCTTTCCTTCCTTGCACAAACAGGTGGGCATGCAGAAGCTCCTATTCGACAGCATGGTGAACGGACATGTGAAGAGGGAGCAGTACATCCAGCATCTCCAGCTTCAACCTGGGCAGGTCCTGGTGGAAGAAATCCAGGCCCTCACACAGTCGCTGAGCTGCCCTTGCAATACCTTTGGAGAACTCTTAGATCATGTACTAACCAGCTTGGCTTCCTCCAAAATTAAAAGTATCACAAAGTTGAAAATCATTTACCTTGTGGAAGGTAAGGATGCGAAAACCTCCTCCGGGACAATGTGGGTCCAGTCGAAGGAGGGCCAGCTGAGAACCGAGCTGAAAGGGTACCTGGCCTACTGGAAAGGCCTGAGAGAGCCGAAGGGGGTGGACATTGAGGACGCTTGGAAATGTGAAAGCTGTTCCTTCAAGGAAAATTGTGAGTGGAAGAATCATGATTTGGCCGAGGCAAGGATGGATTGTAAACTCCAGGTGGAGCGTTGCTCACAGGACAGTCTCATTTCTGTGACCCCAAACATGGAGGCCAATGGTTACTTTTGTAATGTTTTCCAGAGTGATTCTGAGTGATGAGTCATTCTCAGATTCTGATGAGTCATTCTCAGATTCTGATGAGTCATTCTGGCCAATACTCCACTTCTGTTATAACATTTCAGTCTGGAATATGGAATATCTTTCAATCATCTTTATGACTAAAAGGCTAAAAGTAAGCTCATGTAAGAAATGACTGTTCTACATTGAAGTAAAAATTTAAATAATTAACTCGTTGGTTTTGGATTTATTTAGCTTCAAGAGTGCATTTTTGGTCTTGTGTGACCCTCAACACAGGCTTTGAGAATCAAAGGATATAAAAGGATGAATTCCTTGATGTTAGGCATTCATCCAATTTCATGCAGTTTACATGAAATGGATCCCTATGCAAAACATGGGGAAATGATGGAAATTAGTAAAACACTGTAAAAACTACAAATATGAATCCTTAAGTCCAGGATGAATGCTTAACATCAGGTAATTAATGATTTTATGTAAAAAAAAAAAAAAAGGCCTGACATTCAAAAGCCACACCTTTTTGCAGTTTTGGGTGCTTTTTATGGACTTTATAATAGGGATTTTTGTTTAAATCTGACACTGCACAAAAAATAAAATTCAATGTTGCTGCCAATCATTGATCCCTCCCCCCTCTATGTCATAGAGATAGAACGGTGATAGAGAGTGTGTGTGTGTGGGGGGGGGGGCATAGAGATAGAATGGTGATAGAGAGTGGGGGGGGGGGGGCATAGAGATAGAATGGTGATAGAGAGTGGGGGGGGGGCATAGAGATAGAATGGTGATAGAGAGTGTGGGGCATAGAGATAGGAAGGTGATAGAGAGTGGGGGCATAGAGATAGGAAGGTGAGAGTGGGGGGCATAGAGATAGGAAGGTGATAGAGAGTGGGGGGGCATACAGATAGGAAGGTGAGAGTGGGGGGCATAGAGCTAGGAAGGTGATAGAGAGTGTGGGGCATAGAGATAGGAAGGTGATAAGAAAGTGTGGGGCATAGAGATAGGAAGGTGATAGAGAGTGTGGGGCATAGAGATAGGAAGGTGATAGAGTGTGGGGCATAGAGATTGGAAGGTGATAGAGAGTGGGGGGCATAGAGATAGGAAGGTGATAGAGAGTGGGGGGCATAGAGATAGGAAGGTGATAGAGAGTGGGAGGGCATAGAGAGTGGGGGGCATAGAGATAGGAAGGTGATAGAGAGTGGGGGGCATAGAGATAGGAAGGTGATAGAGAGTGGGAGGGCATAGAGAGTGGGGGGCATAGAGATAGGAAGGTGATAGAGAGTGGAGGGCATAGAGATAGGAAGGTGATAGAGAGTGGGGGGCATAGAGATAGGAAGGTGAGAGTGGGGGGCATAGAGATTGGAAGGTGATAAGAGAGTGGGGGGCATAGAGATAGGAAGGTGATAGAGAGTGGGGGGGCATATAGATAGGAAGGTGATAGAGAGTGGGGGGGCATAGAGATAGGAAGGTGATAGAGAGTGGGGGGCATAGAGATAGGAAGGTGATAGAGAGTGGGGGCATAGAGATAGGAAGGTGATAGAGAGTGGGGGCATAGAGATAGGAAGGTGATAGAGAGTGGGGGCATAGAGATAGGAAGGTGAGAGTGGGGGGCATAGAGATAGGAAGGTGATAGAGAGTGGGGGGGGCATACAGATAGGAAGGTGAGAGTGGGGGGCATAGAGCTAGGAAGGTGATAGAGAGTGTGGGGCATAGAGATAGGAAGGTGATAAGAAAGTGTGGGGCATAGAGATAGGAAGGTGATAGAGAGTGTGGGGCATAGAGATAGGAAGGTGATAGAGTGTGGGGCATAGAGATTGGAAGGTGACAGAGAGTGGGAGGGCATAGAGAGTGGGGGGCATAGAGATAGGAAGGTGATAGAGAGTGGGGGGCATAGAGATAGGAAGGTGATAGAGAGTGGGGGGCATAGAGATAGGAAGGTGATAGAGAGTGGGAGGGCATAGAGAGTGGGGGGCATAGAGATAGGAAGGTGATAGAGAGTGGGGGGCATAGAGATAGGAAGGTGATAGAGAGTGGGAGGGCATAGAGAGTGGGGGGCATAGAGATAGGAAGGTGATAGAGAGTGGAGGGCATAGAGATAGGAAGGTGATAGAGAGTGGGGGGCATAGAGATAGGAAGGTGAGAGTGGGGGGCATAGAGATTGGAAGGTGATAAGAGAGTGGGGGGCATAGAGATAGGAAGGTGATAGAGAGTGGGGGGGCATAGAGATAGGAAGGTGATAGAGAGTGGGGGGGCATAGAGATAGGAAGGTGATAGAGAGTGGGGGGCATAGAGATAGGAAGGTGATAGAGAGTGGGGGCATAGAGATAGGAAGGTGATAGAGAGTGGGGGCATAGAGATAGAGGGGTGATAGTGGGGGGCATAGAGATAGGAAGGTGAGAGAGTGTGGGGGGCATAGAGATAGGAAGGTGAGAGTGGGGGGCATAGAGCTAGGAAGGTGATAGAGAGTGTGGGGCATAGAGATAGGAAGGTGATAAGAAAGTGTGGGGCATAGAGATAGGAAGGTGATAGAGAGTGTGGGGCATAGAGATAGGAAGGTGATAGAGTGTGGGGCATAGAGATTGGAAGGTGATAGAGAGTGGGGGGCATAGAGATAGGAAGGTGATAGAGAGTGGGGGGCATAGAGATAGGAAGGTGATAGAGAGTGGGAGGGCATAGAGAGTGGGGGGCATAGAGATAGGAAGGTGATAGAGAGTGGGGGGCATAGAGATAGGAAGGTGATAGAGAGTGGGGGGCATAGAGATAGGAAGGTGATAGAGAGTGGGAGGGCATAGAGAGTGGGGGGCATAGAGATAGGAAGGTGATAGAGAGTGGGGGGCATAGAGATAGGAAGGTGATAGAGAGTGGGAGGGCATAGAGAGTGGGGGGCATAGAGATAGGAAGGTGATAGAGAGTGGAGGGCATAGAGATAGGAAGGTGATAGAGAGTGGGGGGCATAGAGATAGGAAGGTGAGAGTGGGGGGCATAGAGATTGGAAGGTGATAAGAGAGTGGGGCATAGAGATAGGAAGGTGATAAGAAAGTGTGGGGCATAGAGATAGGAAGGTGATAGAGAGTGTGGGGCATAGAGATAGGAAGGTGATAGAGTGTGGGGCATAGAGATTGGAAGGTGACAGAGAGTGGGAGGGCATAGAGAGTGGGGGGCATAGAGATAGGAAGGTGATAGAGAGTGGGGGGCATAGAGATAGGAAGGTGATAGAGAGTGGGGGGCATAGAGATAGGAAGGTGATAGAGAGTGGGAGGGCATAGAGAGTGGGGGGCATAGAGATAGGAAGGTGATAGAGAGTGGGGGGCATAGAGATAGGAAGGTGATAGAGAGTGGGAGGGCATAGAGAGTGGGGGGCATAGAGATAGGAAGGTGATAGAGAGTGGAGGGCATAGAGATAGGAAGGTGATAGAGAGTGGGGGGCATAGAGATAGGAAGGTGAGAGTGGGGGGCATAGAGATTGGAAGGTGATAAGAGAGTGGGGGGCATAGAGATAGGAAGGTGATAGAGAGTGGGGGGGCATAGAGATAGGAAGGTGATAGAGAGTGGGGGGGCATAGAGATAGGAAGGTGATAGAGAGTGGGGGGCATAGAGATAGGAAGGTGATAGAGAGTGGGGGCATAGAGATAGGAAGGTGATAGAGAGTGGGGGCATAGAGATAGGAAGGTGATAGTGGGGGGCATAGAGATAGGAAGGTGAGAGAGTGTGGGGGGCATAGAGATAGGAAGGTGAGAGTGGGGGGCATAGAGCTAGGAAGGTGATAGAGAGTGTGGGGCATAGAGATAGGAAGGTGATAAGAAAGTGTGGGGCATAGAGATAGGAAGGTGATAGAGAGTGTGGGGCATAGAGATAGGAAGGTGATAGAGTGTGGGGCATAGAGATTGGAAGGTGATAGAGAGTGGGGGGCATAGAGATAGGAAGGTGATAGAGAGTGGGGGGCATAGAGATAGGAAGGTGATAGAGAGTGGGAGGGCATAGAGAGTGGGGGGCATAGAGATAGGAAGGTGATAGAGAGTGGGGGGCATAGAGATAGGAAGGTGATAGAGAGTGGGGGGCATAGAGATAGGAAGGTGATAGAGAGTGGGAGGGCATAGAGAGTGGGGGGCATAGAGATAGGAAGGTGATAGAGAGTGGGGGGCATAGAGATAGGAAGGTGATAGAGAGTGGGAGGGCATAGAGAGTGGGGGCATAGAGATAGGAAGGTGATAGAGAGTGGAGGGCATAGAGATAGGAAGGTGATAGAGAGTGGGGGGCATAGAGATAGGAAGGTGAGAGTGGGGGGCATAGAGATTGGAAGGTGATAAGAGAGTGGGGGGCATAGAGATAGGAAGGTGATAGAGAGTGGGGGGGCATAGAGATAGGAAGGTGATAGAGAGTGGGGGGCATAGAGATAGGAAGGTGATAGAGAGTGGGGGGCATAGAGATAGGAAGGTGATAGAGAGTGGGGGCATAGAGATAGGAAGGTGATAGTGGGGGGCATAGAGATAGGAAGGTGAGAGAGTGTGGGGGGGCATAGAGATAGGAAGGTGATAGAGAGTGGGGAGCATAGAGATAGGAAGGTGAGTGACAGTGGTGGGGAGCATAGAGATAGGAAGGTGAGAGTGGGGAGCAGAGAGATAGGAAGGTGAGAGTGGGGAGCAGAGAGATAGGAAGGTGATAGAGAGTGGGGGGGCATAGAGATAGGAAGGTGAGAGAGTGTGGGGGGGCATAGAGATAGGAAGGTGATAGAGAGTGGGGAGCATAGAGATAGGAAGGTGATAGAGAGTGGGGGGGGCATAGAGATAGGAAGGTGAGAGTGGGGAGCAGAGAGATAGGAAGGTGAGTGACAGTGGTGGGGAGCATAGAGATAGGAAGGTGAGAGTGGGGAGCAGAGAGATAGGAAGGTGAGAGAGAGTGGGGGGCAGAGAGATAGGAAGGTGAGAGAGAGTGGGGAGCAGAGAGATAGGAAGGTGAGAGAGAGTGGGGGGCAGAGAGATAGGAAGGTGAGTGACAGTGGTGGGGAGCATAGAGATAGGAAGGTGAGAGTGGGGAGCAGAGAGATAGGAAGGTGAGAGAGAGTGGGGGGCATAGAGATTGGAAGGTGATAAGAGAGTGGGGGCATAGAGATAGGAAGGTGATAAGAGAGTGGGGGGCATAGAGATAGGATGTGGTGCAATGGTCTCAAAGGCTTGTTTCAACCTTTACAATGGGAGTCTATGGAGCCGGCTTAGAATGTGTGATGCTGTGTTTTGAATTCTGGACCCAAAATGACAGGATGGACCCCATGTGACATCATGCTGCACGGCATGTGACATCATGCTGCACGGCATGCTATAACAACGATTTCAGCTCAGCACCAGGGCTTCAAGTGGTCAGCATGTTGGTTGGTGGACATGCCCCCCGACTATTTGCTGTTCCACTATTACAGAGACCTTCACTGGTAAAATCTTCAGAGTATCCCAAGTGTTAAAGTAAGGAAACACCTTATCAGTGAAGCTGTGTGTGAAGGTGTGTATGTGTGTGTTAGTATCAGGGTCAGAGAATGACAGCTTTCCTCTGTTCCAGTCCAGACTCACTCTGACCCTCTGGATCTTCTTCTTCACGAGGAGATCAGCAGCTGGATCTGATAGGGAGCATGCCAGCATGCTCCCTATCTCCCTAAATACACATGTGCATTTACCGTTAAAGAACTCTATTGTCCATAATCCAGACAGTCTGCCTCTCTTCTTCTGGGCAGACTCTGCTGCCACACCCAGTTCCCAGACGGTACTGTCTCCTACCTCAACATCCCAGCTGTGAGTTCCTGAGTTAAAGCCTTCAGGGCCCAGGACAGAGGAGCGGTACCAATCAAACCTCTCTGGGTTTTCAGGAAGCTGCTGTCTCACTCCACATCTGACACTGGTCAGATCTTCAGACAGGATCAGTTCTGGCTGGGCAGTGTTGGGGTCCAGAATCACAGGAGTGTAAGAGACCATCTCCTTCATCTTGTCCCAGATTGTGAAGCTCAGGTTGCCCAGGTGCTTGGCCTTGTCTATCAGAGCTCCTGAGACCAGCTGTGGATCCTCCAGAAGGCAGCGCTGTACTCTTTCCACTGTAGCCTTGTAGTTCTGCAGCAACGAGACATCTTCAGCTCTCAGCTCCTTCTGTGTGGCTCTGACTGTGTCTGAAAGAGCTGCTATCTCTCTGCTAAGACCCTCAATCTTCTCCTTGGCCTGACTCTTCTGGCCCTCTTCCTTCATCAGTGCAGTGATCCTGGCCTCCTCTTCCTCTTGTAGAAACTGCTGAAGCTTCTTAAATTCCTCCTTAATCTGCCTCTGTGTGTGTCGGGCCTGAATCTTAATGTGTTCTGCTGTTTGATCACAGTTTCCTTTAACTTTATTAAAGAGCTTCAGTTTCTCCTTTAATGGCTTCAGTGATGTCTGGAGTTCCTCCTTGTGAGGCCGTGCAGCTTCATCGATGGGTCTGAATTTGTGGTCGGTGTGTGTTTCTGAATGCAGACAGACGAGGCACACTGGCTGCTGATGGTCCAAACAGAAGAACTTGAGTTTCTCAGAGTGCAGACTGCAGAGAAGCTCACATCTCTCCAGTAAGAAAGCCTCACTCAGGTTCTTCAATGCCAAATTACGAGGTGGTTCACTCTGTGAAGATATGTTCTTACAGAGTGGACAGTCATGTATTCGTCTCCCTGTCCACCAGCTATGCAGACAGGCTTTACAGAAGCTGTGGCTACATGACAGGAGGACAGGATCTTTAAAGATGTCACGGCAGACAGGACAGGAGAGATCCTCCTCTGATCTGGAAGCCATTTTGTCTCTCAGTGAAGTGGAAAAGGGATCGAACAATTATATTAGAAGTTTTGCGTGCTTCGAGGCAATCGAGTGAGTTGGCTCGGCTGTGAGCAAAAGTTGTCGCTTTTATAACCTCAGCAGGGGAGGATTCATGACATCACTGATGACATCACAATTCAGTCTATGACATCACTGACATTGTCACAATGTCTATGACATCATCAGTGATTTATATCATGATGATGTCACAGACAGACATACATACAGGCAGACATGTATGCATGAATCACTGATGAAGTCATAATTTTATGATGTTATGATGTTATGATGTCATATGCTGCCTTCCAGACAACTGGGACGTGGGTTTTTCCCAGTGGAAAAGTCCCACCCCCCCCCCACACCTTCAAAGCGTTCCAGTGCCCAAAGGCAAAACACAAACAACAAACTCCGACAAACGTTTTTTTGTTTGGCAAGTAGCAAGACAGCTTAACAATGAGCAGAGCACCCTCCTTGCATATAAACGAAAATGAAGAGTGACAACGGCACATAAGGTAACAGATTCCATTATACATTTTATTTTAGGCTTCATACTGTGGACTACATACTCCATGGTTGCGAATTGTTGTGTGATGTCAGACAACTGATTCCCCTTCTAGTTGGGGGAGATCCCTCCCACCCGTTTTCAAGTCGGAACTCCGACATTGAGTGACACTCCAGTGCACTTTTTCTAGTAGGATGTCAGACAATCCGAAGGTCGCAGTTGTCTGACAGGCAGCAATAATAATGATAATATTATATTTTTTAATGTCATAATCTTATGTTATGATTATGTCACTGATGACATCATCTTGCGCAAGTGACATCACTGATGTCATCATCACCAATGACATCAGAACAGACATCGGAGTTACAGCACTGATGCCATCATCCCTGATTACATAATCACAGATGACATCATCCCTGATGTCATCACCGATGACATCCAATTGCTTGAGTCACATCACTGATGACATAATCACTGATGACATCACCACTGCTCGAGTGACATCACTGGTGACATCACAATTGCAATTGCTATATATATATATATATATATTAGTGCCCCCAGTATGCAGAAATATTCAAATAGAACAGGTAAAATAATCTTGTGGTGAGACGAGGTCAAGGGACCCCTTTGAAAGTGGCCATGCCAGTTTTTCCCTCGCTTCTGAGCATTATTTAGCCGCCTTCCTGACAAGCTAGCATGATGCATTAGGTCACGATGTCATCAAATCAGTGACTCCTTGAGTGACATCACCAAGTGACATAAGTGATGTCATCAGTGAGTTAAGTTATCCTATGTTTGCCTTTGAGGTTTTTTTTAGATTCAATCATCACACAGTAAAAAATAAACAATCACGAATTTGAAATAGCTGCGACCAGATATGCGAGTTTCCGTAATGCACCAGATATTATGCGAGTTTCGCAGGTCACGTGGAGGCTGGGTTTACCCAGGCTACTGCAGGTGTGCTCTCAATTGGTCTTGAAATAAAATTCAGTCCGGCTTGTCCCAGACCGTGAATGAATGAATGAATGAATGATCTTATTTGACAATTTCATTTCAAATGCTCATCACCAATGAGCATTTCCACAAGCTAGCGAGGCCGCGCAGCGGGCGAGCCCAGGAATCGAGTGTGCGTACCGCACAAGATGCCTAACATACAAAGGCATGTTGGGGCTGGGTGGGCTGGCGAAGGGGAGAAAGTATCATCAGGAATAGGTCATACAGCTCTTAATTATACTTTAGCCTACATAAAATAGGCAAGTAGCCTACCCAAACAGAAAATGCTTAGGCTACATGTAGCCATAGCCAACCAGAAACTGTTGAGTGTATAGCCTACTACTGTAATACAGAGAGAAATTAACTTGTTCAGTCACTGCGGAAGGCAAAACAACAAGACCTTTCATGTTCAGGTCTTTTAGCAAAAACAGCAGGCAAAATGCAAATGCATGTAGGGCCTATCATCAAGTTTCTAAAATAAATTGTTTAGATATACGAATCTAAGGCTACTGTAGCTGTTTCATAATCTCCTGTTCTACACTCCAGTCCAGTTGGTGGCGGTAATGCACCTTTAAGTTGGCTTGCCAACCGCCATAAAACACCAAAGAAGAAGAAGGCAGCTAGCCACGTTTCTTTGGCCACGTTCTTGAAAGAGTAGCAGTAGCGTATTATTTCACGGTTATATCCTCGGTACTGAAGTTTAATTTACAAACACAAGACTTGTATGTGCGGATCATGATATTATCACGAATATATAAACTGGACCCGGGGCTCCGTTTAACTCTGAGAGGAAGAAGAAGCTCCTCTCTTATGGGACTCCGGTGAATGGTTTAGCTGTGAAGCTAATACTAGCTGTGAAGCTAAACGTTAGCTGTGAAGCTGTTGGAGCTTTGGAGGATAAAGTTGGTCATACCGCATTCAAGACAACTCGGACCGCCGTAAGTTTTAACACGGAACCTCCGGCCTGGACAGATTTTCTTTCACGCTGCACCTCCCGCTCGGGGGGTAAATCAAATTGTTGCTATAGCAACCCGCGTTAGCATGGTAGCTATCTACTAGCGAACAATGCTAACCGAACATGCGGAATGCTGAATTTCACAAAGAGCGAAACACAGATGACAAACGCATATGAAACGTTGACATTACATAATTAAGACCTCAAATTGTGTGTTAAAACGTCAACAAACGTCTTTATAATAATTCTGTGATTATCATTAACGATGCAAGTTGCCATTTTGATGTGGCTGTGACGTCAACTCGGAGAAACCGGAGCTCAGCAGGAAAAGTTCCTGTCACTGTGAAAATGAAAATAAAGGAGGAACAGGAGGATCTCCGGATCATTCAGGAGGGAGAGCAGTTTCAGGAGGACCCAGAGCCCCCACACATTAAAGAGGAACAGGAGGATCTCCGGATCAGTCAGGAGGGAGAGCAGTTTCAGGAGGACCCAGAGCCCCCACACATTAAAGAGGAACAGGAGGATCTCCGGATCAGTCAGGAGGGAGAGCAGTTTCAGGAGGACCCAGAGCCCCCACACATTAAAGAGGAACAGGAGGATCTCCGGATCAGTCAGGAGGGAGAGCAGCTTCAGGAGGACCCAGAGCCCCCACACATTAAAGAGGAACAGGAGGATCTCCGGATCAGTCAGGAGGGAGAGCAGCTTCAGGAGGACCCAGAGCCCCCACACATTAAAGAGGAACAGGAGGATCTCCGGATCAGTCAGGAGGGAGAGCAGCTTCAGGAGGACCCAGAGCCCCCACACATTAAAGAGGAACAGGAGGATCTCCGGATCAGTCAGGAGGGAGAGCAGCTTCAGGAGGACCCAGAGCCCCCACACATTAAAGAGGAACAGGAGGATCTCCGGATCAGTCAGGAGGGAGAGCGGTTTCAAGGGCTGGAGGAGGCTGATATCACCAAGTTCCCATTCACTGCTGTTCCTGTGAAGAGTGAAGATGAGGAAGAGAAACCTCAGTCCTCACAGCTTCATCAAAGCCAAACTGAGGAGAACAGAGAGGCAGAGCCTCTAGCCAGCAGCTTAACTGAACATATGAAAACAGAAGCTGATGGGGATGACTGTGGAGTATCAGAACCAGCCAGGAACTTAGATCCAGCTACTAATTTACAACCAACTAGTGATGACATGACTTCAGACTCTTCTGAATCTGAGACTGAAGACAGTGAAGATGAATCACACTTGAGTTGCTCAATTTGTGGTAAAATAGTTGGTTGCGAATCATACTTGAAGAGACACATGGTAGTCCACACAGGAGAGAGACAATTTAATTGCTCAGTCTGTGGTAAAGCTTTTGGTCGTAAAACAAGTTTGAAAAGACACATGATAGTCCACACAGGAGAGAAACAATTTATTTGCTCGGTCTGTGGTAAATGTTTTGGCCAAAAAGCAAACTTGAAGTCACACATGATAGTCCACACAGGCAAGACACAATTTAATTGCACAGTCTGTGGTAAACGTTTTCGTTATAAAACAAGTTTGAAGACACACATGATAGTCCACACAGGAGAGAAACAATTTAATTGCTCAGTCTGTGGTAAATGTTTTAGTCGTACAACAAGCTTGAAAGCACACATGCTAGCCCACACAGGAGAGAAACCATTTACTTGCTCGGTCTGTGGTAAATGTTTTGCCCATAAAGGAGTCTTGAAGAAACACACGATACTCCACACAAGTGAGGAACAATTTAATTGCTCAGTCTGTGGTAAATGTTTTGGTCATAAATCACACTTGGAATTACACATGAGAGTCCACACAGGTGAGAAACAATTTAATTGCACAGTCTGTGGTAAATTTTTTCGTCATAAAGGAATCTTGAACAGGCACATGATAATCCACACAAGAGTAAACATTTAATTGCTATCTGTGGTGTGGGAGAGGGAGAAGTCTTTATGCATGCAAGGGTCTACTGTGTGTGTTTGTGTGTTCACCTTTTTTCTTTTCTGGTCTCAGCTTGGTTACGGTAATACTGTTTATAGATTTTAATGTATATAGTTACCCCGCTACATCAGCTCCAAGTTTACGGAGGTACGCAACTCCTACAGCCTCAGATCCAGCACTTGGCTTGGTTTTGAGGTGCTGGAACCTGGATCCTCTTATTTCTTTGTCTAGTTTCAAACAAAAGATCACTGAGGTCGTCGCCACTAGCTGCTCCTGTTGAAATGTGTCATTTAGAGGCTACATCAGGTCAGCATTATAGAAGAGAATTCTATCTCAATTGCTTTTCATCTGGTTAAATAAACATTTAATAAATTAATAACATTTTTACTAGTGTCCAAGTCTCAATTGTTAATTTGATTCACTATATATAGAGCTCAACAGGTACATGACTTTTTGTGAAGTCACTGCCCTGGAAGTAAGTTCCCCATTCATTTTCTCCATAGACATTTAGAAAAATCCTTATTTACTTAACCCCTGTACCTTGCTAAAAAAAAATGACGGCCGCTAAACCATCAGATGGACATTGATATATTCATACTTATTCTTTATATATATAATTTTTATTTTATTTGTTCATATCCATTGATAACTTCATACCAACATTTCATGCTTACTCTGAATTTTAACCCCTCAAATGCCAGTTACTGTACTTTAGTGTATAATACAATTTACAGTGGAAAACAAAAAGTGAATTATTTTCCTTCCCATGAATGCAAACTGGATCTTTCCTGGAGAGATGATCATAGCCTTGGATATGTCAAACATTGATCCATCATTCATCTTGAATTGGACATTTGCTCATAAAAGACCGTTGGGGCCCCGCCCCCTTACAGTAGGTACATCAGATGAGAGAGAGATGATTTGCCAGATGTCAGGTCCCAGTGTCTGTTGGCACAATTTGTTGTACAGAGACACCTAGTGGTGCCCTGAATTCATTACATGTGTCATAACCATAGACTGTGGTCATAACCCCTCTTGAAGCCAAATGGCCGAAATAGCACCGACACCTATACTACATTATCTCAGCAACTGTTCATCAGAGAGACTTGGGGGCGGCGCTGCCAGAATTGGAATCGCAGTCGAAAAATAAGTATATTATCACTTTCGGTGGAGTTCTCCTAACCTGACTCCGCCAGCAGTGTCAGGTTAGAGTTCTCCTGTAAGTAGCTCAGATCATCACCGTGGGTCTATGGGAGCAACATCGAGGTTTCCATAAACTCTGTGGAATCCTGAGGTCTTATTTGCTGGCAGGAGGACACACGGTCTGTTGATCGCCATGTGCTCAACACTCAGCATGGCACATTACTGACAAGGCATCTGAGGACACAGTGCGTCCTGCACTCTGAGTGCAGTGCACATTTCTACTGTGTGTGTCTGTGTATACTATATATATATATATACAGTATATATATATATATATATTTAAGCAATATAGCATGAGAGCCAGTGTGTTGTGGCAAATATATCCCGCTGATCAGCTGTTATCCCACGAGGCCGCATAAAACGGTTTCAACTGACGGTTTCTGGCTGTGTGTGAAGAGGGTATGCAGTCTGGGTTCAGACTGTCTGGCTGTGTGTGAAGAGGGTATGTAGTCTGGGTTCAGACAGTCTGGCTGTGTGTGAAGAGGGTATGCAGTCTGGGTTCAGACAGTCTGGCTGTGTGTTTCCAAGCTTGCTGAGAAGCTGAGAGCTTTCTGGAAAGCCCGACACGCAGCTCGAGCGCAGCGCTGCATTCTCAGCGCTTGCTGAGAAGCTGAGAGCTTTCTGCAAAGCCCGACACCAACTAACGTTACGGGGTTAAATGCGGGGTTAACAGGCTTTTTTTTGCAAAGAAGACATTAGCCCGCGTCTATTCTTGTACAAAACATAATTTTCTGCAAAGTATTAGTAAAGTTATAAGCGAAGATTGATTCACAAGGATCTGACAGCTGTCTCCGCCATTTGTTTTTTCTACATTGTCATTTGAGGTAACCAAAGCCTTTTAGTAAGAGAGTTGCCATGGCAACTCATAACCCATGGCCATGGGTTATTGGAGTGGGTTATGGGATTTATACAATGGCTGTGAACCAATCAGATTGCTTGATTTGAGAGAGCCGTTTTATAAATATATATAATATATATCTATCACCACTCCAGAGTGTGATGCAGGGTGACATTTGACCTTCACAGGGCCTTTGGGTGGTGAAGGAATGGAATGCTGGAACAATGGACACCACGTGCTGGCCGGCCCTGGGATGACTGATAGGAGGAACGAGTGACATGCCAGTATGTGCCTGTGTGTGTGTGTGCGCGTGTGTGTGATACACACAGCACCTTGTCACTCCACTCCTGCACATAGCTCACACTTGTTTTCCCCCTCAGGCTAGCACTTGTTGTCGCTACTCGCTACCACACACACACACACACACACACACACACACACACACACATTGATCAAAACATGATGAGGTTATTGTATGGATAGGAATAGCTTGACTGAATGGGGAAGGTGAAAGGAGAAACATGTCACTGAGAATGAAGGGTTGCAAACAGCCAGTCGTCATGTTAACAGATCTGCTGCCTGTATGTGACCTTGCATTCTCAACTGTGGGATCAAGGCATGAACTCTGCACACACTGAAGCATCATGTGCTTATTAAACATCAGTGGAGGAACTAGTCAGATCTTTTACATAAAGTAGCAATACCACACTGTAGAAATACAACACAACTGTGTTTTCCCCCGATGCAAGAATTAATAAATACTCCTGGGTTACGGCAGACAATCAGCGTTAAGCAGCAAGCGACTGTTGGCAGCTAAATTTCGCTCGAGTTGGCATATTGGGGTCATCCCTATGTTCCCCGGGTCCTATACACTCAATCGCTCGTTTGCATTGACTTTGTATGTACTGTAAACTCGATGCCAGCGAAAAACCTTAATAGGTCGGTGTGAACGCACCTTTAAGTAAAAGTCCTGCCTTCAAAACCGTACTTCAGTAAAAGTACAAAAGTAGCCTACGGATACATATTACCACGAAAAAAATACTGAAATCTTTTACAGTGGGCTATATTCTGAATGAGCTACTTTTTACTTTTACTTACTGTAAGTAGGTCTTTACACCACTACTTTTACTTGTGTCGTAAAATACCCGCAAAGGAATAGTACAGGACATTCTGGTACTCGACTGAATACTTCACAGCTTTCTAACAGTACTAGTGTACTCCTGCTCTGTAAATCATAAATATTGGAACTGAATATACATGGACATCTTTCTATCAGTGCTCGAGTAATGCTGATCTATAACAAAGACTAGGCGTTTGGAACAGACATTTATTGTAGTTGCACACAGAATACACACTGATTAAGAAAAAAATACATTCGTGCATACTAAGGGTGTCAGAAAGCCCTTCATACCTGAAATAAACATGTCCTTGGTGATCAGATTGTATCCAAAAGTGCATCAGATCCTCATGTAAATCAGATCCTCATGTAAATCAGATCCTCATGTAAATGCACCCAAGAAACATCGAGCCACTTCTGGAGATGCTCAAAGACACATTTGGCCACATTAACTCATTGAGTGCCATGGACGAGTATGTTCGTCAATTGGTTTAGTAACGTAGAGTGCCAAGGACGAGTATGTTCGTCAATTGCGTTTTTTGACGGTGGGACGTGCATCAAAGCCAGATCCATCTCCTGTGAAAGTATGGTGGCTGTTGAATGTGTAAAAGCTATTTTAGGGACCCATTAGGTGGCGACAGTGCTCTCCAGATTACAGAAAGGCTAGGAAAAAACAGAGAAGAAGTCGTTGGGGAAACGGAAATCGCATCGCATCCGTATGCATCGATATGCATGAAGCATAACGTTAGCTGTGCCTGCAGCAGCCAATCTGCTGCCACAATTGAGCACCTCCGTGTCCGCTGAGATAGCCCATCCGCATGATTTTGTTATTAGTTGTTATTATTCTCAACTGGAAGCATGGGAGCCGGTGACAAATACACGCGGAACGCTGTAAAAAAGCTGGATGTAGCGGACTTTTCAGTGCAGAGCAAACGCAGCAGAAAGCCCCAGAGACACTCCCACACGGAGGAGTGTGCAGTTGAGGCGGGGGGGGGGCACGCAGAGCATCATACAACACTGACCCAGACAGCAGGACAGGATTGGCAAACGCAAGCTAGAATATCTGATGCCCACCAGCAGTAAATCAAGACCAGCAAGAAGCTGCAACCAGCAGCGCACGCAGGGGCCAGCGCTGCTGGTTGCAGCTAAAAAATATTGTTTTGCCAAACAAAATTCCTTGGTTTTCGCTGTTCTATTGAAGGAATTATTTTTGAGGTGTGACTACATCAGAAAATATTAGCTTCAGTCAGTGATGTGCATGAAATGTTTAATTTCACAAAAGGCTCATTATCTCAGCTTCTAGAAAAAAACGGCTGTTTTTGGTTAAATCAAGCTATCTTCTCCGGCTGATAACTAAAGAACGGAAAATGATATCAATAAACCTGTTTTTGCTGTTGATAGAAGAGAGACTCATCGTTCTTTTTGCGTGTTCGGTGTTTACATAGTAATATCACACAATATTCTGTGGGCCTCGAGAAATCACTGAAAACGCTCTGAAACTCTGGCACTGGGAGCGTCCGTTCTCCAAAAGTGGCTGGCACTCAATGAGTTAATGACAAGTGTGAATGCTATACAACTCCAATCCAAATACAACAATTACAAAATGCAAGTCAGCTTCATCACACATGTTAACAAGAATATAGTCATGATTAGCTGATCATACACGATGCTAACGAGCTGTAACTTAACTCACAATTGATGAGATCAGTGACATTTCAATTTCCATTAAAAACAGACTGTGTGTGAAGAGGGTATGTAGTCTGGGTTCAGACTGTCTGGCTGTGTGTGAAGAGGGTATGTAGTCTGGGTTCAGACTGTCTGGCTGTGTGTGAAGAGGGCATGTAGTCTGGGTTCAGACTGTCTGGCTGTGTGTGAAGAGGGTATGCAGTCTGGGTTCAGACTGTCTGGCTGTGTGTGAAGAGGGTATGCAGTCTGGGTTCAGACTGTCTGGCTGTGTGTGAAGAGGGTATGTAGTCTGTGTTCAGACTGTCTGGGGTTTCAGACTGTCTGGCTGTGTGTGAAGAGGGTATGCAGTCTGGGTTCAGACTGTCTGGCTGTGTGTGAAGAGGGCATGTAGTCTGGGTTCAGACTGTCTGGCTGTGTGTGAAGAGGGTATGCAGTCTGGGTTCAGACTGTCTGGCTGTGTGTGAAGAGGGTATGTAGTCTGGGTTCAGACTGTCTGGCTGTGTGTGAAGAGGGTATGCAGTCTGGGTTCAGACTGTCTGGCTGTGTGTGAAGAGGGTATGCAGTCTGGGTTCAGACTGTCTGGCTGTGTGTGAAGAGGGCCAGGATGAGCACAGGCCACAGTAAGGTTGGAGCTCCATGCAGCAGCAAGCCTGTGGTGGCAGGGCAGGGCTTGATGTGGTCTGTGGGCAAAGAGGAAGATTAGCAGACAGACAGACAATCTTCAAATGATAAATTATAGAGTGCAAAGTAAAAGACCTTTTAGACAGTCCATGTAAATGTCCAGTAAGTCCTTAAGTGATGTATAGTATAGTATAGTATAGTATAGTATAGTATAGTATAAGTATAATGTATAATGACCTTGCATTCGTTTCTTCCCAGCTTTCCAGAGCTACTATTGAGGAACAGCATGGATTGTGCTGAGAAAGAACTCTACCAATTAACATCATCATTGGTAAGTAGCAAATAGAGAGAGAGCCCCAGGGATGACCTATTTTTGTAGTTGGAACGCGGAAGTCCCGGACTTCCTGGTTCTTCACTGTTTCTGCCTATGGGATTTTGCCGCGATTCCAACCCTTTGATGCTGAGTGCCAAGCAGGGAGGCAAATGGGTCCCATTTTTGAGTCTTTGGTATGACTCGGCCCGGGGATCGAACTCACGACCTCCCAGTCTCAGGGCGGACACTTAGACCACAACGCCACTGAGCTGGTTTACATACATGATACATGATGTGTGATACATGATGTGTGATACATGATGAAAGGCCAAAGGAAAAGCAAGCAGTGACAAAGACATCATTTACCAGCTCAAAACCTTGTCAGTGTAAACCACTACACTACGCAGTGACAAAGACATCATTTACCTGCTCAAAACCTTGTCAGTGTAAACCACTACACTACGCCTCAGTGTAAACCACTACACTACGCCGTATCACACAAAGTCGGTCAAAATACGGCAATAACCAAGTTGTTCAAAATGTGAATTCTGCACTGAGACTCTACAATTGAAAGTGGCTGCATTGAATGTTGTCATTGACTGTATAGGCTACTGTACAATGAAATAGTGCACACTGACTTTTCCCAGTGGGTATCTTGTAGTCTATAGTGATGTTCTTCTCTTCCCTCCGGCCCTTTCGCGTCAGTATGCAGATGTAGACCTTGGTGTCGTTAGCATGCTGCGCAGGATGGCCGGGGAGGTACACCTGACATGCTTCCACCGTTGCCTCGGCTGGCAGGGAGCCATTCGGCATCTTGAACTCACAGTCGAAGGGCGGAGAGCCGTCACACCGTGCGTAAGAGCAGTTCAACCTTCAAATGATCGGAAATATTCTCGTGGTTTATTTTTTAAGTCACAAAAAGCAAAAGACATACCAGGGATGCTGTAGTATGAATGATCATGACTGCATGTGAGTATGTCAGACATAGTGTCTCTGTTAGTGAGTAGAATGTGTGTATGTCATGTGAGTATGTCAGACATAGTGTCTCTGTTAGTGAGTAGAATGTGTGTATATCATGTGAGTATGTCAGACATAGTGTCTCTGTTAGTGAGTAGAATGTGTGTATGTCATGTGAGTATGTCAGACATAGTGTCTCTGTTAGTGAGTAGAATGTGTGTATATCATGTGAGTATGTCAGACATAGTGTCTCTGTTAGTGAGTAGAATGTGTGTATGTCATGTGAGTATGTCAGACATAGTGTCTCTGTTAGTGAGTAGAATGTGTGTATATCATGTGAGTATGTCAGACATAGTGTCTGTTAGTGAGTAGAATGTGTGTATATCATGTGAGTATGTCAGACATAGTGTCTCTGTTAGTGAGTAGAATGTGTGTATGTCATGTGAGTATGTCAGACATAGTGTCTCTGTTAGTGAGTAGAATGTGTGTATGTCATGTGAGTATGTCAGACATAGTGTCTCTGTTAGTGAGTAGAATGTGTGTATATCATGTGAGTATGTCAGACATAGTGTCTCTGTTAGTGAGTAGAATGTGTGTATGTCATGTGAGTATGTCAGACATAGTGTCTCTGTTAGTGAGTAGAATGTGTGTATGTCATGTGAGTATGTCAGACATAGTGTCTCTGTTAGTGAGTAGAATGTGTGTATATAATGTGAGTATGTCAGACATAGTGTCTCTGTTAGTGAGTAGAATGTGTGTATATAATGTGAGTATGTCAGACATAGTGTCTCTGTTAGTGAGTAGAATGTGTGTATATCATGTGAGTATGTCAGACATAGTGTCTCTGTTAGTGAGTAGAATGTGTGTATGTCATGTGAGTATGTCAGACATAGTGTCTCTGTTAGTGAGTAGAATGTGTGTATGTCATGTGAGTATGTCAGACATAGTGTCTCTGTTAGTGAGTAGAATGTGTGTATGTCATGTGAGTATGTCAGACATAGTGTCTCTGTTAGTGAGTAGAATGTGTGTATATCATGTGAGTATGTCAGACATAGTGTCTCTGTTAGTGAGTAGAATGTGTGTATGTCATGTGAGTATGTCAGACATAGTGTCTCTGTTAGTGAGTAGAATGTGTGGTATGTCATGTGAGTATGTCAGACATAGTGTCTCTGTTAGTGAGTAGAATGTGTGTATGTCATGTGAGTATGTCAGACATAGTGTCTCTGTTAGTGAGTAGAATGTGTGTATGTCATGTGAGTATGTCAGACATAGTGTCTCTGTTAGTGAGTAGAATGTGTGTATATCATGTGAGTATGTCAGACATAGTGTCTCTGTTAGTGAGTAGAATGTGTGTATGTCATGTGAGTATGTCAGACATAGTGTCTCTGTTAGTGAGTAGAATGTGTGTATATCATGTGAGTATGTCAGACATAGTGTCTCTGTTAGTGAGTAGAATGTGTGTATGTCATGTGAGTATGTCAGACATAGTGTCTCTGTTAGTGAGTAGAATGTGTGTATATCATGTGAGTATGTCAGACATAGTGTCTCTGTTAGTGAGTAGAATGTGTGTATATCATGTGAGTATGTCAGACATAGTGTCTCTGTTAGTGAGTAGAATGTGTGTATATCATGTGAGTATGTCAGACATAGTGTCTCTGTTAGTGAGTAGAATGTGTGTATGTCATGTGAGTATGTCAGACATAGTGTCTCTGTTAGTGAGTAGAATGTGTGTATATCATGTGAGTATGTCAGACATAGTGTCTCTGTTAGTGAGTAGAATGTGTGTATGTCATGTGAGTATGTCAGACATAGTGTCTCTGTTAGTGAGTAGAATGTGTGTATGTCATGTGAGTATGTCAGACATAGTGTCTCTGTTAGTGAGTAGAATGTGTGTATATCATGTGAGTATGTCAGACATAGTGTCTCTGTTAGTGAGTAGAATGTGTGTATGTCATGTGAGTATGTCAGACATAGTGTCTCTGTTAGTGAGTAGAATGTGTGTATATCATGTGAGTATGTCAGACATAGTGTCTCTGTTAGTGAGTAGAATGTGTGTATATCATGTGAGTATGTCAGACATAGTGTCTCTGTTAGTGAGTAGAATGTGTGTATGTCATGTGAGTATGTCAGACATAGTGTCTCTGTTAGTGAGTAGAATGTGTGTATATCATGTGAGTATGTCAGACATAGTGTCTCTGTTAGTGAGTAGAATGTGTGTATATCATGTGAGTATGTCAGACATAGTGTCTCTGTTAGTGAGTAGAATGTGTGTATGTCATGTGAGTATGTCAGACATAGTGTCTCTGTTAGTGAGTAGAATGTGTGTATGTCATGTGAGTATGTCAGACATAGTGTCTCTGTTAGTGAGTAGAATGTGTGTATGTCATGTGAGTATGTCAGACATAGTGTCTCTGTTAGTGAGTAGAATGTGTGTATATCATGTGAGTATGTCAGACATAGTGTCTCTGTTAGTGAGTAGAATGTGTGTATGTCATGTGAGTATGTCAGACATAGTGTCTCTGTTAGTGAGTAGAATGTGTGTATGTCATGTGAGTATGTCAGACATAGTGTCTCTGTTAGTGAGTAGAATGTGTGTATATAATGTGAGTATGTCAGACATAGTGTCTCTGTTAGTGAGTAGAATGTGTGTATATCATGTGAGTATGTCAGACATAGTGTCTCTGTTAGTGAGTAGAATGTGTGTATGTCATGTGAGTATGTCAGACATAGTGTCTCTGTTAGTGAGTAGAATGTGTGTATGTCATGTGAGTATGTCAGACATAGTGTCTCTGTTAGTGAGTAGAATGTGTGTATGTCATGTGAGTATGTCAGACATAGTGTCTCTGTTAGTGAGTAGAATGTGTGTATATCATGTGAGTATGTCAGACATAGTGTCTCTGTTAGTGAGTAGAATGTGTGTATGTCATGTGAGTATGTCAGACATAGTGTCTCTGTTAGTGAGTAGAATGTGTGTATGTCATGTGAGTATGTCAGACATAGTGTCTCTGTTAGTGAGTAGAATGTGTGTATGTCATGTGAGTATGTCAGACATAGTGTCTCTGTTAGTGAGTAGAATGTGTGTATGTCATGTGAGTATGTCAGACATAGTGTCTCTGTTAGTGAGTAGAATGTGTGTATATCATGTGAGTATGTCAGACATAGTGTCTCTGTTAGTGAGTAGAATGTGTGTATGTCATGTGAGTATGTCAGACATAGTGTCTCTGTTAGTGAGTAGAATGTGTGTATATCATGTGAGTATGTCAGACATAGTGTCTCTGTTAGTGAGTAGAATGTGTGTATGTCATGTGAGTATGTCAGACATAGTGTCTCTGTTAGTGAGTAGAATGTGTGTATATCATGTGAGTATGTCAGACATAGTGTCTCTGTTAGTGAGTAGAATGTGTGTATATCATGTGAGTATGTCAGACACAGTGTCTCTGTTAGTGAGTAGAATGTGTGTATATCATGTGAGTATGTCAGACATAGTGTCTCTGTTAGTGAGTAGAATGTGTGTATGTCATGTGAGTATGTCAGACATAGTGTCTCTGTTAGTGAGTAGAATGTGTGTATATCATGTGAGTATGTCAGACATAGTGTCTCTGTTAGTGAGTAGAATGTGTGTATGTCATGTGAGTATGTCAGACATAGTGTCTCTGTTAGTGAGTAGAATGTGTGTATGTCATGTGAGTATGTCAGACATAGTGTCTCTGTTAGTGAGTAGAATGTGTGTATGTCATGTGAGTATGTCAGACATAGTGTCTCTGTTAGTGAGTAGAATGTGTGTATGTCATGTGAGTATGTCAGACATAGTGTCTCTGTTAGTGAGTAGAATGTGTGTATATCATGTGAGTATGTCAGACATAGTGTCTCTGTTAGTGAGTAGAATGTGTGTATGTCATGTGAGTATGTCAGACATAGTGTCTCTGTTAGTGAGTAGAATGTGTGTAAATCATGTGAGTATGTCAGACATAGTGTCTCTGTTAGTGAGTAGAATGTGTGTATGTCATGTGAGTATGTCAGACATAGTGTCTCTGTTAGTGAGTAGAATGTGTGTATATCATGTGAGTATGTCAGACATAGTGTCTCTGTTAGTGAGTAGAATGTGTGTATATCATGTGAGTATGTCAGACACAGTGTCTCTGTTAGTGAGTAGAATGTGTGTATATCATGTGAGTATGTCAGACATAGTGTCTCTGTTAGTGAGTAGAATGTGTGTATGTCATGTGAGTATGTCAGACATAGTGTCTCTGTTAGTGAGTAGAATGTGTGTATATCATGTGAGTATGTCAGACATAGTGTCTCTGTTAGTGAGTAGAATGTGTGTATGTCATGTGAGTATGTCAGACATAGTGTCTCTGTTAGTGAGTAGAATGTGTGTATATCATGTGAGTATGTCAGACATAGTGTCTCTGTTAGTGAGTAGAATGTGTGTATATCATGTGAGTATGTCAGACATAGTGTCTCTGTTAGTGAGTAGAATGTGTGTATATCATGTGAGTATGTCAGACATAGTGTCTCTGTTAGTGAGTAGAATGTGTGTATATCATGTGAGTATGTCAGACATAGTGTCTCTGTTAGTGAGTAGAATGTGTGTATGTCATGTGAGTATGTCAGACACAGTGTCTCTGTTAGTGAGTAGAATGTGTGTATGTCATGTGAGTATGTCAGACATAGTGTCTCTGTTAGTGAGTAGAATGTGTGTATATCATGTGAGTATGTCAGACATAGTGTCTCTGTTAGTGAGTAGAATGTGTGTATATCATGTGAGTATGTCAGACATAGTGTCTCTGTTAGTGAGTAGAATGTGTGTATGTCATGTGAGTATGTCAGACATAGTGTCTCTGTTAGTGAGTAGAATGTGTGTATATCATGTGAGTATGTCAGACATAGTGTCTCTGTTAGTGAGTAGAATGTGTGTATATCATGTGAGTATGTCAGACATAGTGTCTCTGTTAGTGAGTAGAATGTGTGTATGTCATGTGAGTATGTCAGACATAGTGTCTCTGTTAGTGAGTAGAATGTGTGTATATCATGTGAGTATGTCAGACATAGTGTCTCTGTTAGTGAGTAGAATGTGTGTATGTCATGTGAGTATGTCAGACATAGTGTCTCTGTTAGTGAGTAGAATGTGTGTATGTCATGTGAGTATGTCAGACATAGTGTCTCTGTTAGTGAGTAGAATGTGTGTATATCATGTGAGTATGTCAGACATAGTGTCTCTGTTAGTGAGTAGAATGTGTGTATGTCATGTGAGTATGTCAGACATAGTGTCTCTGTTAGTGAGTAGAATGTGTGTATATCATGTGAGTATGTCAGACATAGTGTCTCTGTTAGTGAGTAGAATGTGTGTATATCATGTGAGTATGTCAGACATAGTGTCTCTGTTAGTGAGTAGAATGTGTGTATATCATGTGAGTATGTCAGACATAGTGTCTCTGTTAGTGAGTAGAATGTGTGTATATCATGTGAGTATGTCAGACATAGTGTCTCTGTTAGTGAGTAGAATGTGTGTATGTCATGTGAGTATGTCAGACATAGTGTCTCTGTTAGTGAGTAGAATGTGTGTATGTCATGTGAGTATGTCAGACATAGTGTCTCTGTTAGTGAGTACGTAGAATGTGTGTATATCATGTGAGTATGTCAGACATAGTGTCTCTGTTAGTGAGTAGAATGTGTGTATGTCATGTGAGTATGTCAGACATAGTGTCTCTGTTAGTGAGTAGAATGTGTGTATGTCATGTGAGTATGTCAGACATAGTGTCTCTGTTAGTGAGTAGAATGTGTGTATGTCATGTGAGTATGTCAGACACAGTGTCTCTGTTAGTGAGTAGAATGTGTGTATGTCATGTGAGTATGTCAGACACAGTGTCTCTGTTAGTGAGTAGAATGTGTGTATATCATGTGAGTATGTCAGACATAGTGTCTCTGTTAGTGAGTAGAATGTGTGTATATCATGTGAGTATGTCAGACATAGTGTCTCTGTTAGTGAGTAGAATGTGTGTATATCATGTGAGTATGTCAGACATAGTGTCTCTGTTAGTGAGTAGAATGTGCGTATGTCATGTGAGTATGTCAGACATAGTGTCTCTGTTAGTGAGTAGAATGTGTGTATATCATGTGAGTATGTCAGACATAGTGTCTCTGTTAGTGAGTAGAATGTGTGTATGTCATGTGAGTATGTCAGACATAGTGTCTCTGTTAGTGAGTAGAATGTGTGTATGTCATGTGAGTATGTCAGACATAGTGTCTCTGTTAGTGAGTAGAATGTGTGTATGTCATGTGAGTATGTCAGACATAGTGTCTCTGTTAGTGAGTAGAATGTGTGTATATCATGTGAGTATGTCAGACATAGTGTCTCTGTTAGTGAGTAGAATGTGTGTATATCATGTGAGTATGTCAGACATAGTGTCTCTGTTAGTGAGTAGAATGTGTGTATGTCATGTGAGTATGTCAGACATAGTGTCTCTGTTAGTGAGTAGAATGTGTGTATGTCATGTGAGTATGTCAGACATAGTGTCTCTGTTAGTGAGTAGAATGTGTGTATATCATGTGAGTATGTCAGACATAGTGTCTCTGTTAGTGAGTAGAATGTGTGTATATCATGTGAGTATGTCAGACATAGTGTCTCTGTTAGTGAGTAGAATGTGTGTATATCATGTGAGTATGTCAGACATAGTGTCTCTGTTAGTGAGTAGAATGTGTGTATGTCATGTGAGTATGTCAGACATAGTGTCTCTGTTAGTGAGTAGAATGTGTGTATATCATGTGAGTATGTCAGACATAGTGTCTCTGTTAGTGAGTAGAATGTGTGTATATCATGTGAGTATGTCAGACATAGTGTCTCTGTTAGTGAGTAGAATGTGTGTATGTCATGTGAGTATGTCAGACATAGTGTCTCTGTTAGTGAGTAGAATGTGTGTATGTCATGTGAGTATGTCAGACATAGTGTCTCTGTTAGTGAGTAGAATGTGTGTATGTTCATGTGAGTATGTCAGACATAGTGTCTCTGTTAGTGAGTAGAATGTGTGTATATCATGTGAGTATGTCAGACATAGTGTCTCTGTTAGTGAGTAGAATGTGTGTATATCATGTGAGTATGTCAGACATAGTGTCTCTGTTAGTGAGTAGAATGTGTGTATATCATGTGAGTATGTCAGACATAGTGTCTCTGTTAGTGAGTAGAATGTGTGTATATCATGTGAGTATGTCAGACATAGTGTCTCTGTTAGTGAGTAGAATGTGTGTATGTCATGTGAGTATGTCAGACATAGTGTCTCTGTTAGTGAGTAGAATGTGTGTATGTCATGTGAGTATGTCAGACATAGTGTCTCTGTTAGTGAGTAGAATGTGTGTATGTCATGTGAGTATGTCAGACATAGTGTCTCTGTTAGTGAGTAGAATGTGTGTATGTCATGTGAGTATGTCAGACATAGTGTCTCTGTTAGTGAGTAGAATGTGTGTATGTCATGTGAGTATGTCAGACATAGTGTCTCTGTTAGTGAGTAGAATGTGTGTATATCATGTGAGTATGTCAGACATAGTGTCTCTGTTAGTGAGTAGAATGTGTGTATATAATGTGAGTATGTCAGACATAGTGTATCTGTTAGTGAGTAGAATGTGTGTATATCATGTGAGTATGTCAGACATAGTGTCTCTGTTAGTGAGTAGAATGTGTGTATGTCATGTGAGTATGTCAGACATAGTGTCTCTGTTAGTGAGTAGAATGTGTGTATATCATGTGAGTATGTCAGACATAGTGTCTCTGTTAGTGAGTAGAATGTGTGTATATCATGTGAGTATGTCAGACATAGTGTCTCTGTTAGTGAGTAGAATGTGTGTATATCATGTGAGTATGTCAGACATAGTGTCTCTGTTAGTGAGTAGAATGTGTGTATATCATGTGAGTATGTCAGACATAGTGTCTCTGTTAGTGAGTAGAATGTGTGTATATCATGTGAGTATGTCAGACATAGTGTCTCTGTTAGTGAGTAGAATGTGTGTATGTCATGTGAGTATGTCAGACATAGTGTCTCTGTTAGTGAGTAGAATGTGTGTATATCATGTGAGTATGTCAGACATAGTGTCTCTGTTAGTGAGTAGAATGTGTGTATATCATGTGAGTATGTCAGACATAGTGTCTCTGTTAGTGAGTAGAATGTGTGTATATCATGTGAGTATGTCAGACATAGTGTCTCTGTTAGTGAGTAGAATGTGTGTATATCATGTGAGTATGTCAGACATAGTGTCTCTGTTAGTGAGTAGAATGTGTGTATATCATGTGAGTATGTCAGACATAGTGTCTCTGTTAGTGAGTAGAATGTGTGTATGTCATGTGAGTATGTCAGACATAGTGTCTCTGTTAGTGAGTAGAATGTGTGTATGTCATGTGAGTATGTCAGACATAGTGTCTCTGTTAGTGAGTAGAATGTGTGTATATCATGTGAGTATGTCAGACATAGTGTCTCTGTTAGTGAGTAGAATGTGTGTATGTCATGTGAGTATGTCAGACATAGTGTCTCTGTTAGTGAGTAGAATGTGTGTATATCATGTGAGTATGTCAGACATAGTGTCTCTGTTAGTGAGTAGAATGTGTGTATATCATGTGAGTATGTCAGACATAGTGTCTCTGTTAGTGAGTAGAATGTGTGTATATCATGTGAGTATGTCAGACATAGTGTCTCTGTTAGTGAGTAGAATGTGTGTATGTCATGTGAGTATGTCAGACATAGTGTCTCTGTTAGTGAGTAGAATGTGTGTATGTCATGTGAGTATGTCAGACACAGTGTCTCTGTTAGTGAGTAGAATGTGTGTATATCATGTGAGTATGTCAGACATAGTGTCTCTGTTAGTGAGTAGAATGTGTGTATGTCATGTGAGTATGTCAGACATAGTGTCTCTGTTAGTGAGTAGAATGTGTGTATATCATGTGAGTATGTCAGACATAGTGTCTCTGTTAGTGAGTAGAATGTGTGTATGTCATGTGAGTATGTCAGACATAGTGTCTCTGTTAGTGAGTAGAATGTGTGTATGTCATGTGAGTATGTCAGACATAGTGTCTCTGTTAGTGAGTAGAATGTGTGTATATCATGTGAGTATGTCAGACATAGTGTCTCTGTTAGTGAGTAGAATGTGTGTATGTCATGTGAGTATGTCAGACATAGTGTCTCTGTTAGTGAGTAGAATGTGTGTATGTCATGTGAGTATGTCAGACATAGTGTCTCTGTTAGTGAGTAGAATGTGTGTATGTCATGTGAGTATGTCAGACATAGTGTCTCTGTTAGTGAGTAGAATGTGTGTATATCATGTGAGTATGTCAGACATAGTGTCTCTGTTAGTGAGTAGAATGTGTGTATGTCATGTGAGTATGTCAGACATAGTGTCTCTGTTAGTGAGTAGAATGTGTGTATATCATGTGAGTATGTCAGACATAGTGTCTCTGTTAGTGAGTAGAATGTGTGTATATCATGTGAGTATGTCAGACATAGTGTCTCTGTTAGTGAGTAGAATGTGTGTATGTCATGTGAGTATGTCAGACATAGTGTCTCTGTTAGTGAGTAGAATGTGTGTATATCATGTGAGTATGTCAGACATAGTGTCTCTGTTAGTGAGTAGAATGTGTGTATGTCATGTGAGTATGTCAGACATAGTGTCTCTGTTAGTGAGTAGAATGTGTGTATGTCATGTGAGTATGTCAGACATAGTGTCTCTGTTAGTGAGTAGAATGTGTGTATGTCATGTGAGTATGTCAGACATAGTGTCTCTGTTAGTGAGTAGAATGTGTGTATATCATGTGAGTATGTCAGACATAGTGTCTCTGTTAGTGAGTAGAATGTGTGTATATCATGTGAGTATGTCAGACATAGTGTCTCTGTTAGTGAGTAGAATGTGTGTATGTCATGTGAGTATGTCAGACACAGTGTCTCTGTTAGTGAGTAGAATGTGTGTATGTCATGTGAGTATGTCAGACATAGTGTATCTGTTAGTGAGTAGAATGTGTGTATATCATGTGAGTATGTCAGACATAGTGTATCTGTTAGTGAGTAGAATGTGTGTATGTCATGTGAGTATGTCAGACATAGTGTCTCTGTTAGTGAGTAGAATGTGTGTATGTCATGTGAGTATGTCAGACACAGTGTCTCTGTTAGTGAGTAGAATGTGTGTATATCATGTGAGTATGTCAGACATAGTGTCTCTGTTAGTGAGTAGAATGTGTGTATATCATGTGAGTATGTCAGACATAGTGTCTCTGTTAGTGAGTAGAATGTGTGTATGTCATGTGAGTATGTCAGACATAGTGTCTCTGTTAGTGAGTAGAATGTGTGTATGTCATGTGAGTATGTCAGACACAGTGTCTCTGTTAGTGAGTAGAATGTGTGTATATCATGTGAGTATGTCAGACATAGTGTCTCTGTTAGTGAGTAGAATGTGTGTATGTCATGTGAGTATGTCAGACATAGTGTCTCTGTTAGTGAGTAGAATGTGTGTATGTCATGTGAGTATGTCAGACATAGTGTCTCTGTTAGTGAGTAGAATGTGAGTATGTCAGACAGAGCTCTGAGAGGCCATTTACACCTGGCACTAACATGCGTTTACTGTGATCAGATTGCAATCAGATAGTGCTTGACCACTTGAAAGTACAGGTGTAAACGCCCCCAAGACACATTGAAGACTGATTGCAATATGTTAATGCCAGGTGTAAATGAAATCAGGCTACTGTAGTCCAGCAGTATCTGATTGCAATCTGATCACAGAAAACGCATATTAATGCCAGGTGTAAATGGTCTCTGTTAGTGAGTAGAATGCAGATTGAACCTGAGGCTGTTGTCTTCAGTGATGCAAGCAGTGAGAATGCCGAAATCCCCTTGCTTCTTTGCAGAACTCACACCTGAAATTAGATATAGAAACCACACACACACACACACACACACACACACACACACACACACACACACACACACACACACACACACACACACACACACACACACACACACACACACACACACACACACACACACACACACACACACACGTGTTATCAGCTACAGCTAGTGTGCACACACTATTTTCCTCTTTAATCTTTAAATGCGCACTGTACTACTGTACTAGATGATCATGGGACACTAAAACTCTCAATTGCAACCCATCAATTATTTGGGGGTTATATTTTGTTTAAATGAAAACATAAAGATGTTTATGTTTTTGTCTGGTCAGGGGGACCTCCAACATATCAGCAGTATATATATGATTATTTACTAAAAGGTGGCTATCCGCCTGATCGCAATAGAACATAGTGCTCAGTGTAAAGCTAATCTAAAGCCAAACAGAAATACAGATGAAACAAATGAAAAGAACAGAAAAACAAGTGAATAATACTGAGAGAGAGAGAGAGAGAGAGAGAGAGAGAGAGAGCCATGTGTGAGAGAGAGAGAGAGAGAGAGAGAGAGAGAGAGAGAGAGAGAGAGAGAGAGATAGCCATGTGTGTGAGAGAGAGAGAGAGAGAGAGAGAGCCATGTGTGTGAGAGAGAGAGAGAGAGAGAGAGCCATGTGTGCCTGCAGCCCTGTCATCTAATCCAATGTCCCAAATGTGATTATGGCTGCTTCTGCTGATTGATGAGCTCGTTATGGAGGCAGCAGCAAAGGCCAAAACCATGTCATCCTGAAACTCCTCAAATCAATCTATCCCTAAAGCCTTCATACAGCAAACCCACCAGCGCCCCCTATCCACCATGAGCTCCAAATACAGCCATTTATTTAAAATACAGCACAATTTCTCTTCTCTGTAATCTGAATTTAGCGTACCTATTAGGAAGAGCAGAGCCACTGAGACGTACATTTTGCTTCTGTGTCAGCCGAGAGAAAGCCAGACTGGAAAGGATGGGGAAATAAAACAGCCGTTAGTACAATTGATGAGGGAGGCACTTAAGGGCCATTTGGTTCATGCTGTAAGTCCTTTTCATCATGACAAAGGCAGCTTAGAGTACATGCATAATGCTGTTCCCTTCAGACGCTTGAACACAGGGAATCAATATCGGGACTGAGCCGTTTACAGGAAGTGTGGATGAGTTAGATCAGGGGTGTAGTGGAGCTTTAACACCTCTTTGAGATGAGGCAAAGAGTTTACTCACCTATTTTCACATCAACTCTTTTCATCAATGAGGGCAAACAAGGTGCATGCTGGGAAAACGCAAACCACTCACGTTGGATAGTTTAATACCCACCTGTGTTTACCACTACACCCCTGAGTAAGATTATTTCATTTTAACGCACACACACACACACACACACACACACACACACACACACACACACACACACACACACACACACACACACACACACACTCCACAGCAATGATAACCAGACACATACTCAAGGCATTCGTCTGAACTGAGTTGACCCCTCTGTCTAGCAACAGTGGATACGGAACAGAGCGATCTTGTCCAAACCATGATTGAATGAGTTCAGAGGAAGTGCTGAAGCCGTTCACTTTGTATTAACTCAGCAACTCACAGCTAACAATAATGTCATAATGCTAAATGCATCATTTATGCTCAGATAGATATTACTCAATGTGTCGCAACAGGTCTCATGCACTACTTTATTATGAGCATATGAATGTGTTCCAGTGTCTTACCTGTTCTCTCTCTCTTCTTCTGCTCCAGCCTCTTCTTCTGCTCCAGCCAAGCCCTTTATTACCATGTGGACGTCTTCATTGATGATCTCCACTGTGTATTGCAATTAGTGTTGGGCAGAAACCAGAGAGCCACTGTTCTGCTGGGCAGGGCTCAGTGAGAGGAGCAGCTGGGGTGGGGAGGTAGCCTTAAAGTGCTACAGTACTGCCGTCCAGGAAAGTCATTGTATCTGGTTTGACATGATCGCTACATTTATGGTAAAGTAAGTTAACATACACACACACACACACACACACACACACACACACACACACACACACACACACACACACATACACACACACACACACACACACACACACACACACACACACACACACACACACACACACACACACACACACACACACAAGAGCCTTTTTGTGATTGGCCATGGCCATTGCCACGCCCCCTTTTGGCTAGTGGGTGTGGAAGGTGAATCAGTTCTTTCTGGATCGACCTTTCTACAAAGTGTCGTGGTGTAAGTCAGACCCACCGTCGACGTCATCAAGCTTCCAGCGACGGAGGGTAGATAGTAGGCTCGTTTGAGATGAGCAAATTCTGCGCAGATTCGACCAGCGCCTTGCTTGCCACGTTGCATCATGGTTAGAAAGTTGTCCGACTTGCTCCGTCCTGCCTGACTGCGTGAGTCACGTGACTCTCGCGAGAGCGAGGCGGGCGCAGATTTGGAGCGAGGCGCCGCAGTTGCTCCCCACCAACTGCGCCCGACTGTGGCTGACAGAGGATGACGAGAAACGCATCAAGCTGAGCGCCCA